>NC_139624.1:74043033-74080533 GCF_964638095.1 Poromitra crassiceps
TACCATGGGCAGAGAGGATGCCTCAAGAAGGCCTGTGTGCTGCACGTAATTCGCCTGCGCCGAGCACCTCGCTCTAGCCTGAAGGACCCCAGGCCGCGCCGGTCTTTGCACAGATTTTCAGGAGGCTAATCTGTAGCGTTTGTGGATTTCTCCCTCACGAGAGAGCCAGGCTGGGGTGCTAAACCCATCCCATACTGGATGCCGTCTCTCCGACCGTCAACTGTCTCTCCAGCTTGTCACTAAACTATACTTGGTTGTCACCTAGTCTATTTCTAAGTGTCACTGGCCAGGGGAGCCAGGCTTCTATGTTTAAAATACATACTACAGCATGCGCTGGGACGCGTCATCAGTGATGTTAGCTGGGGTCGTAAGGTGTTATATATATATATATATATACGGACGGCATGGTGGCTCAGTGGTTAACACTGTTGCCTCACAGCAAGAAGGTCCCGGGTTCGAACCCCGGTCCGTCCCAGGTCCTTTCTGTGTGGAGTTTGCATGTTCTCCCCGTGTCCGTGTGGGTTTTCTCCGGGTGCTCCGGTTTCCTCCCACCATCAAGAAAGACATGTATGTTAGCGTTAATACTCCTGTCAGTGCCCCTGACCAAGGTACTGGCAAAAGAACTGGAATTGGTCCCCGGGCGCTGCACAGTGGCTGCCCACTGCTCCTAGTTCTAGGAAGGTTCCTAGTAGAGGATGGGTCAAATGCAGAGGATGAATTTCCCCAAGGGGATAAATAAAGGTTAACTTAACTTATATATATATATATATATATATATATATATATATATATATATATATATATATATATATATATATATACTGTATATATTGTAGCGAATCAGCAGTACACATACAGGGGTGAGCATTGGTAGTGTCTCAACTACAGGTAGGAACTGATGTGTGGGAGTGTTGTATTGGGGAACACTATGCGGTGGGAATACTTCCGGGAGAGACTGAGCATGCGCGTCAGTCTCCACACACTGCTACAAGAGAAGGTTGCTAGTTATGAGCGTGACAACCGCTGAGAGTTGTAATATAACTAACGGAGAATAAAGAACCTTGTACCAACAAGAAGCCTCTGCCTCATGCTACCAGGAACGTTACACTGGCGTCAGAAGTTTAAACGGTGAATATTGCCTCCAAATTCGGCGAAATGGTTAACAAGTTCCTGAAGAAAGAGCGCAAACGACTCAATCGAGGAGCGGGAAAAACAGCAGAAAGCCTGGGGTTGGTGAAGATAAGATCCGGACTAGACAGCGCTATCACCGTAGCCACGGAAGCTATCCCGCGGCTCAAGGGAGCTAGCAGGCAAGCTAGCGAGGCGGGAGAAGGAGCGGAGGAACCGGGGCCGGTGAGGGTGAAGATCGAGCGGGTTGACATTGCCGCTGTAGCCATGGAGGCTGTGCCACAGCCCAGCGGAGCTAGCCTGCGGGTCGAGGCGACAAAGGACAGCGGGCGGCGAGGAAGAAAGGAAATCACCCCGCCAAAATTCAACGGTAAAGGCGAGTGGGAGGCATACTGCAAGCAGTTTGAAGAGGCTGCAGAATGGAATGGCTGGACGAGAAGGGAGAGAGCCAGCCACCTCGTGATGGCCCTCGAGGGCGAGGCTACGGCGTGCGTGTCGGCCATAGCTGATACAAAGGACTTGGATGTGGTGATGGGGGTCCTGCGGAGACGCTTCGGCCGATGTGAGGAGCAGGCCATCGTAGCCGCGGAACTGTGTAACAGGCGCAGACGGCAGGGTGAGTCGCTGCGTGCACTGGCAACGGACATTGAGACTCTCAGCCGCCGCGCATACAGCCAGCTACCGACGGAGGCGCTGGATGGGTTAGCCCTAAGCTACTTTGTCCAGGCCATCGAGCCACGGAGTCTAAGCCAGAAGTTAACGCTGGGACACCCGAAAACATTGGGAGCAGCGCTGGGGTTGGCGCTGGAGATAGAGACAGTAGAAGGCTGGGACAAGAGCAGCGGCATAATGGAGGCCGCCCCAGTGGTGAGAATGGCAGCGGAGAGCCAGCTACAAGAAGAGCCAGCGTGGAAGACGGCCTTGGCAGAGCAAAGCAACACGGTGAAAGAGCAAGGCAACAGGGTGAAAGAACTGTCCGAGTCAGTACAACAGCTGACAGAACAACTGCTCCGCAGAGCAACCCTGCAGCCCAACCCCGCTCGGCAGCCCACCCAGCGGAACAACAGCTGGGCCCGAGGGAGCATGATCTGCTGGGGATGTGGACGCCCCGGGCATCGGGAAGCAGACTGCCGCCGGAGAGCGTGGAACCAGGGAAACGGCACAGGGCCCGTCCAGATGGGACGAGACGGGTCTACGATGCCACAGTCCCCGTAGCCACGTCATCGCAGGAAGGAGCCCACCGACAGCAACGGGGAGGTGGGGCTCCGCCGGGCCCCGAAGTAGACGACATCGCCGGAGCTGTCAACATGCAGAGCGGGCCGCGCGCGATGAACGGCTGCCATGTTCCAGTCTACCTACAGGGGAGATACTGCGCCGCCCTGGTGGACACGGGGTGTACGGCAACGCTGGTGAACGTCAACATGATGCCCGAGGGGACGCGCCTGGAGCAGCCAGCAGCACAACTGCTAAGAACAGTATCCGGTGAGTTGATGCCAATGAGGGGGAGGGGACACGTAATGATAACAGTGGGGGGACAGACAGTGGACTTTCCGGTGTGGGTGGTAGAAATGACGGGACCCTGCATCCTGGGGGAAGACTACTTAACGCTAAACAAATGCACAGTAGACCTAGGAAAAAGCACATTGACATTTGCAGGGGGGCCAGTAGTCCAGATGGGCCACCCTCCCACCGTTCCAGAGGAGAGAGCTAATGTAAATAACATCACTGTATATCGCGTCACCGTAGTGCATGAGCCCCACCCAGCAGACCAAGCCCCTCCACAAAGCCCCGCCCCTAGCCCACCTCCAAACACTTGCCCTCAGCCAGCGCAACAGGCAGAGGGGGAGAGAGAGAGGTTAGAGATGCTCAGGGGATTGCACCAACGCCAGAGCGAAGGGTTAGAACCCCAGCAGAGCGATGAACTGTGGAGGGTACTAGAGGAATATAAAGACATTTTCGCCATGTCGGATGATGAGCTAGGCTGTACCCACCTGGTGGAACACGAAATAGACACTGAGGGGGCGCGACCCGTCAGGTCATATCCCCGTCGGGTCCCAGCAGCGAGGAGAGAGATAGCGAACGAAGCTGTAGAGAACATGCTGCGGGCGGGGATCATTGAGCCATCAGACAGCCCGTGGGCGTCAGGGGTAGTGCTGGTGAGAAAGAAAAATAGCCCCAAAATGCGATTTTGTGTAGACTATAGGGGGCTGAACAAAGTGACAAAAAAAGACGCATACCCGATGCCCATCATCGAGGAACTGTTAGACGCCGCGGGAGAGTCATCCTGGTTCTCATCCCTAGACCTCCGTAGCGGGTACTGGCAGGTGCCCCTCCGCGACGATGCCAAACAAAAGACCGCCTTCCACACAGAGAAGGGGCTGTGGCAGTTTCGAGTACTCAGTTTCGGGCTGTGCAACGCACCAGCAACGTTCGAGAGGTTAATGGAGAAGCTGCTGGGAGACATTCCCCGATCCGAATGCGTCGTGTATTTAGATGACATCTTGACACACGGGGGCACGTTCCAGGCAGCAGTGGGGGCGTTACGAAAAGTCCTGCAGAAGATAGCAGAGGCGGGTCTAAAGTTACACCCAGACAAGTGCCACTTTCTGAAGAGGAGGGTGGAGTTCTTAGGGCATGGCATCGGCGCGGGGGGCATTCGCACCCTGGAAGAGAAGACTCAGGCGGTCATGGAGTGGCCCACCCCCAGAAACAAAGGCGAACTCGAGAGCTTCGTAGGGCTAGCCGCATACTACAGGAAATTCGTAAACGGGTTTTCTAAAATAGCGGAACCACTGTTCAGGCTAAAAGAGAAGAACGCAGACTTCCACTGGACGACAGAATGCCACCTAGCCTTCAAAGCCCTCAAGAAAGCGCTGACCGAGTCTCCGGTGCTTAGAGCACCAGACCCCGCCCTGCCGTTCCTACTAGACACTGATGCCAGCAACGGGGGTATGGGGGCCGTGCTGTCCCTGGCGGGGCCGGACGGGGAGCGGGTGGTGGCGTACTACAGCAAGACTTTCGATAAAGCAGAACGTAACTACTGCGTCACCCGCCGGGAGCTCCTCGCCGTAGTAGAAGCACTACGACACTTTAGATATTACCTCCTGGGGCAGCCGCGGTTCACCATACGGACCGACCACTCGGCGCTGCAGTGGCTGTGGTCCTTCCGAGAGCCGGAGGGGCAAGTGTGCCGCTGGTTAGAGAAAATGGCAGACTACAACTTCACGATAGAACACAGGGCAGGGGCGCGCCACGTCAACGCAGACGCCCTGTCACGATGACCCTGCGCAGAGAGAGGGTGTACGTACTGCGAAAAGAGAGAAGGAAGAGAGAGAGAGCTCCAAGAGGAAGCTAGGATCTGCCCTAACCACACGGGGGATGGACCAGTGTGCAGGACGCTGCGGGTGGCAGAGGCAGCGGATTGGAGGGGCCACCAAGAAAACGACAGGGAGCTGTCACCAGTACTGCAATGGGTAGAAGAGGGCCAGAAGCCGCCCTGGGAAGAGGTGGCAGGGGCCACCGACACAACCAACGGGCTGTGGGCAGGGTTCGACACCCTGAGATTGAGTAGCGGAGTGCTGATGAAGTCCTGGAAGGAGCCAGCGACAGGAGAGCATAAGTGGCGGAAAGTAGTGCCGACGACGCTGAGGGAGGAGGTGTGCAGGAGCTGCCATGGAACTGTAGGGGCTGGGCACTTTGGGGTAAACAAAACCCTCCGTCGCATCAGACAAGGCTTTTATTGGGGGAGGATGGGGAGAGACGTACAGGACTTCTGTCGACGCTGCGACCTCTGCGCAGCGTACAAAGGCCTGTTAGACCAGTCTCGCGCCCCGCTCCAACAGCTAGCAGCAGGAGCCCCCATGGAGAGGGTAGCAGTAGACGTGATGGGACCTTTCCCACGCTCAGACAGTGGAAATAAATATGTCCTGGTCGCCATGGACTATTTCACAAAATGGCCCAAGGCGTACGCACTGCCCGACCAGGAGGCGGGGACGGTGGTCGACGCACTAGTAACCGGCATGTTCAGTAGGTTCGGAGCACCAGAGACCCTACACAGTGACCAAGGGAGAAACTTTGAGTCACGAGTGTTCGCCACCATGTGCGAGAAACTGAACATTAAAAAGACACGGACCACAGCATTGCACCCCCAGAGCGATGGCCTTGTAGAAAGATTCAATCGAACGCTGAAAAAGCAGTTGGCCATCCTCACGGAGGAACACCAGAAGGACTGGGACACGCACCTGCCTCTCATCCTCATGGCCTACAGATCTGCCACACAAGAGTCCACCTCCTGCACACCAGCTCTGCTCATGTTAGGTCGAGAACTGCGGACACCAGCAGAAATGGCGTTCGGCAAGCCACCAGATGCACTGGACGCTCCCCCAGGGCGAGAGTACGCCAGGAGGCTACAAGATCGCTTAGAGTCCGCTCACCACTTCGCTCGGGACCAGCTAGAGAAAGCAGGCATGAAACAAAAAAGAAATTATGACGTGAGGGCAAAGGGAAACCATTTCCAGGGGGGGGAGTTGGTCTGGGTGTACACACCCCGGAGAAAAAAAGGGTGTAGCCCTAAACTGGACTGTCACTGGACAGGCCCATGCAGGGTCATGGAGAGAATGGGGGAGGTGGTGTACCGAGTGCAGATGCCACTTGGTGGCAAGAAGGTACTCCACCGAGACAGGTTGGCCCCAGGTGCACCTTTCCCCCAGATCTCGGCCGCCCGGCGGTTTCACCTAGACAGGCTGAAAGAAGGACTCTGTTTCCACAGAGAGGGGCGTCCGGCCATGACCGGGCGGGCCCCACTCAGGGACGTGAAAGCCCAGAGACACTGCAGGTGGGATCAGCCCCGCAGGCAGATTCACAGAGACTAACACGGCCACGGAGAGAGCCAAGGGCTCCAGGACATTTGGGGGACTTTGAGTTGTATTAAAAAAAAAAAAAAGGAGGAGGAGATGGTGGTTGGAAATGTTGAAATGTTGTAACAGAAAGTAAAGGATGTGCATGACATGAGATATTGTGGGGGAGGAGATGTGGGAAAGTCTGAGATTGAAACATAAAATGTGGTTGAAAAACAAAGAAGCTGTTAAAAAAAAAAGATGCTGGGTGTGTTTTGGTACAAGGGGATGTGTGATGTGGTATCAACGTGGGCGTTGACCTTATTGTTGGGCGGGGAGTATGTAGCGAATCAGCAGTACACATACAGGGGTGAGCATTGGTAGTGTCTCAACTACAGGTAGGAACTGATGTGTGGGAGTGTTGTATTGGGGAACACTATGCGGTGGGAATACTTCCGGGAGAGACTGAGCATGCGCGTCAGTCTCCACACACTGCTACAAGAGAAGGTTGCTAGTTATGAGCGTGACAACCGCTGAGAGTTGTAATATAACTAACGGAGAATAAAGAACCTTGTACCAACAAGAAGCCTCTGCCTCATGCTACCAGGAACGTTACAATATATATATATGTAGGCTATGTATGTATGTATGTATGTATGTATATATGTATGTATGTATGTATGTATGTATGTATGTATGTATGTATGTATGTATGTATGTATGTGTGTATGTGTGTATATATAGGCTATGTATGTATGTATCTATGTATGTATGTGTATATATATATATATACATGTATGTATGTATGTATGTATGTATATATATGTATGTATATACTGTATATATGTATGTATGTGTGGTTTTGGGAACATAAGAGAAATAAGTCCAGTAATATACTTCTTAGTCTCATTTAGGCCGATATGGATGAGAGCACACCACATTATAGTGCAATTAAGAAGCATTAAGAAGCATTAATGTAGTAATTTCGACTGCAATGATGACATGACTTCCAGACTGCAGCACCTGCAGCCTCCACACTGCTGCTGTATCACGTAACAAGATAGTGTTGCCCAGTAGAATGTGCAGTAATTAGCTTCTGCATTATCGCACTGATAAAGAGCAACTGAAATGTCAAGAGCACAAATTGAACGACAGACTGCCTCCGCCACTTTCCAAAGGAAAGTCATTAGGATTCTCACTAAGTAACGCCTGGCCTGACCTTCCAGTCTCATTGCCTCAGCCTGTCCAAATAGGTGTTCTTCTCTCTGCCTTCACCTCCTGCATATGAACATGAAAATAAAACGTGTGGTATTATTAAATGCCAGGAGGAATGCTGTACCTTAAGAAGATTATGGCTTGCTGTCACACTGAAAGTGTTATTATGATAGCCGCAAAGCAGATAGCAGTTAATTAACTGATAGTGGCTAATATTCACCCTATTCACCCACGATGAAAGTGGGTGAATAGGAGAGACAGGGTGGGGAGGAAAGAGGAAAAATGGACGTTCTGTAGATCTAAAAGAAAAGGAGATAAATTAAATCCTCCTGATTAGGTTTCACATTGTGATGGCATGAATGCCAAGAATGCTGGGTAATCTCCAATAGCGCTGCCACAACAATGGCCTAAACGAGGGGGTGTGAGTTTCATTGTGTCGACTTCTATACAGATTTTATAATGAGCTTCCTGGAGAAAACACGGTATAATCTGTCACATCAGAACCTTTGATCTCTTGATGATGACCTCTTTCATTCACTCCTGGTCTATCTCCCAAAAAAAACAGCGAAAGACAGCAGAACAAATCGATAGCCGCAGCACCCGGGGGGAAAACCAAAGATGTTCTATTTTGGCAAACGCAAAACTCAACGAGAGAGGGATAGAAAAACACAATTCTTCCTTCCTGTAGTAGGCTATATATGCAAGGCTTTTGATCAACTTTCCAGCCAGGCAAGTCGGGGACTTTATCGGCTCTATCGCCCTCTCTCTCACAGATGAGAAACAATCTGCTTTATTCCATTACACTGTCAATCCAATCTCATGCTTCACGCTCTGCAGAAGAGTAGCAGAGAGAGAGAGGGGGAATGAACGAGACGGGAGAGCAGGGGAAATGTTGACACAAATCCCACTCTCCCTAAGGCGACACCGGTCGGTCATTGGGGTACAGTCCGGGGATTCTGGGCAATTAACCAATCAATTAAGGGCTTGCTGGGGCCCCCGTGTAGCTATTAGGGTAAACATGTTAATGAAGTGAGACGTTGGCACAACAAAACAGCAAAGTGAGACTGTTTCATTGGAAATCAAAGGCCTTCCTGAGGAGGATTTTTCAAGCACACAGTTGCGAAATAAGAAGCTTTATTGCTGCATAAAACCTACACTTGCACAGACAAACTCAATTCTTCAATCGCTATATATACAGTACAGGACAGAAGACATAATGAGAGTTTATAGGCAGTTCACAAGTTGAACAATTCTGAAATATCCAACCTGAGAATGAATATGGGCCTTCCATTACTGCTGTTGCCTCTCCCAGGAATCTGATGAACACCTGAATGAATAATAGATTGGGTGGAAATGAATATTTAACTCTTTAATCTACCCGTGCACAGTTCATAAGGCAGGATAATAATACCTTCACATGGCCCGGCTATATGCGTCTCCATTTGATGAGGAGCAAAACAACATTCAACATCAGTCAACAAAAAAATGCCTTGCATAGGGAACTGTCACCTATTTAAGTGTTGAACACTGTGGAGAGAATGGAAATACTGAGCAAGCGGGTGTATGTCTAATTGCTGGAATAGTACCAGCCCAAAAACCTGCTCAACATCTCCTCTGGATTATTACACCATCAAATCGTCTCTATTCACTGCGGGGCTGCAAACATCCTCTCACATCATCCACATCTTCAACTGATTGATTCCATTTTCCTGGCTCCAGGCTTGAAGCTGCAGTTTGAATTTGACAGTTAATGGTGTCGAGACTGCGCCTTGAAATGTATCTTCTGTGATTTGATGCAGTAATTATATTTCCTTTATGACACTTCCGAGTATAAAAGAGTATATAACCAATTACCAGAATATTTATTAGGTGGCAGTTAGCTAGCGGTTAGCATATTTCTCACATTCGCAGTCACACCCCTGTAGACGCTAACGTATTTATAATCTGATGCTGTTTCTATCCTATAATAAGAATGCAAAGTCTGTCTGTGTCTGTGTGTGTGTGTGTGTGTGTGTGTGTGTGTGTGTGTGTGTGTGTGTGTGTGTGTGTGCAGAAATTGTGTTCGGCCACAGCTATGCCATTTTACGTGCGATCGACGCGCCGAAACGTTCAGGAAGTGTAATAAGAGCACCCCTGCTGGTGACCTAACCTAGCCAGATTTTTTAATTGGGTCATTAGGGCTGACTAAATGGGCAAAAATGGTCAAAATGACGGCAGGTTCAGCACCCTGGAGAGCTCCAGATTGGAGGAGCCCACAGGTGCTCCATAGTGGAGGTGCACAGGTGAGCTGAGTTATCATCAGCCAATTGAAGTGGACTATGAAAAGCCTCTGGGCAGAGAGAGAGAGAGAGGAGAGGCTGCATGCCAACTCTGTGAGCGAGGCCTGACTTAAATGGCCAGAGAATACCAAACCATCCGAAGGTGTCGGTGCTCGCTTGTCCACTTTTGAATTCTTGCTTTTGAGTCATAGAGCCTCTTCACTTCACATGAGTTATCTCTTGACAATGTGTCTGGCAGATCCTGACTGAAGTGTTCAGAGACCTGCTTTCATCCTGTCCAAAGGCCTCAAAGATGGATAAGGTGAAAATGACTCCAGGAGAGAGAAAAATCTATCAAAGTCCAAGCGAAAAGTCTCGTCTTTTTTGCCAAGTGGTCTAAATTTCCTGGAAACAAGCAGGTGTTTCCATCAGATAATGTCAGTTTGTCTGTTCCAGTTCTGCTGTGTGAAGACAGCTATAGCTAGCTTCAACTTAACTCACCACCCCCCTTCCCAGTCAGCTGGCAGAGTGGCCCTCATGACGGCTTCAGAGAGAGGAGTCTGACAAAATACACTTGCAGGACACCGTCTCAGTGTGGACTTATGTCGTCTTTAAGAGAGATAACTGTCAACACACCCACAGACACACAGTTTGACACCGCGTTGGTCCTCAAAAAACCCTGCAACACTATGCTACTCTGTCAATATCTGTAATCCATGTGCAATACAAAAGCTCATTACTGCTGCTAGTATCATGCACCTTAGCTCATTGCTGCTGCTACTTATGATGCACCTTGTACATATCTTGTAAACAGCTAATTTTAGGCTACCTGACTGTCAAGTCTGTTTACATCTGTTAATACTACATCTACTACATATTACATCTGTTTCAATCATGAGAGACTAGTAGAAGGTTTAACAAGCTTTAATGATACAACAAATTAATTTTGGCGTATGACTCCATGATATGATGACACTCTCCTGAGATGATGAGAGGGTGTCGTCAGTGAAGAATAGGATAGGAAATCCCCCATAGGGAGTTCTTCAATCAGGAGTCATGACGATGGTGGTGGTCAGGGGAGGAGGTGGGGCGAAAACAACTGCTTCAGCGATGATGATCAGCAACTGAGAATGACACATGGCACATACACAGCACATAGCAAACAGAGTAAAACATGGACCCTGATATACTACGCTGATTAGGTGATTGGGATCAGGTGGAAAGGAATAGCTTGGGCTGATTGGTTATTGCCACATGTGTGGTAAACTGTGAATGGGTGAGGAGACGGCATCAGAGAAGGGGGGCGAGCCTAACAATGAATGGGTTATACAACCTCAAAGAAAGGGGGCGTGCACTGTGATATGACCTGAACTGGGCATTAGCTGCTAAGTAGTCTTCATTATTGAAAATAGTCCAAGACATCATTTATATCTGTTAATCTTTTTTAGATTCTTTATATTTTATTTGTTTATATCTCATATATTTGTTCTTTTTGATGTTACATGAGCACCAATCTTCACCAAGTCCATTTCCTTGTATTTGAAAACATGCCTTGGCGAATAAAATAATTCTGATTCTGATTCTGAACTCTTTCTATGCAGTGTATACCTCCTCAACGAGTGTCTGGTCCAATGTCCAGTGACTTACTTCCAACCATCAAATGGAGAGCTGCTAATTGAAATTAAACTTCTCCGAAAAGGCAAAAACAATTACCCAAGCAAGCCCACGCACTTGCTTGTCAACAACGTTCTTTTCTCAGGAGAGGAATGGGTTGTTAAAGTGCATTTCAGTTGACCCTGTAGGAGACCTGCAGAGATGATGGATGTCTGTGTTTCAGATAGCGCCTTGTTTTTAATGAGTTCCTCTGCCATATTTCTGCATCATTATTATTATTATTTTAAGAAAGAAAATTCATGACTGAGAACGATAAGAAATGATAAAATCCCGGTAATGACGATGATTATTATCAGTTAATGCAAGTTTGTGTGTTGTTGTTGTTGGTGGCCTCGATCGTTCACGTTATTAGTTTTGGTTGTTTGCCTTTCTTTAATGGTGTGCTTTATGAAAGTCTAATGTTATTTGAAAGATGCAGAAATCAGCTCTGTTTTTATACAAGGACAGTGTTGCGGTACATTTACCAAGAAGAGCATACATATTTTAACGTGAGTTCAACGTTTCTTCCAAAGCTATTCACTTTCTTCAGTCTGCATATTCCCATTAGACTACCAAACTGTGAAAAGCTCCTCAGATTTGTGTCATTTTTCTTTTCCTCAGTAGACCTAAAAAACACACATAAATCAAGCAGTTCCAAAACGCTGCAGATAGAAACGCAGCGTAGCGAGGAGACCAATCTTGATTTGGTGTGCACACCTGCTTAGAGTGCATCACGGTTCACGCACAGACAAACTCCCTCTGGTTGCATCTGTGGGTATATACGTGTGTGTGTGTGTGTGTGTGTGTGTGTGTGTGTGTGTGTGTGTGTGTGTGTGTGTGTGTGTGTGTGTGTGTGTGTGTGTGTGTGTGTGTGTGTGTGTGTGAGTGAGAGAGAGAGAGATAGAGAGACTGAGACACGCGCACGCGCCCATGCACACACACACACACACACACACACACACACACACACACACACACACACACACACACATACACACACACACACACACACACACACACACACACACACACACACACACACAGAAAGACATAATGTACGTTTGCTTCTGCATACAGTATGTGTCTGGTAGCCTGGTAAACCATCCTCCTGAACACATGAACTCACATTCTGTTTCCTGCCCGTTCCCAGCACTTTTCAGAAATTTCAAAGTCCACAGGCCAATCAGGGACCTGCTGCCTCATAGTTGACAACGTAACTAGCCAATCGGGGACGCCGCTGGTAAAACAGTAATGGCGGCTCCCGAAGCAACCCGCATAACGAGCAGTAATGTCAATGTTCGTAGAGTTTAAGTGCAGCCAGTTATTTCAGAAATAGACTCAATAACAACAATTAAACAAGAACAAGAGTATACACCAGCTGAGTTTCTTGGCGGAAAAGACGTTTTTGAGGTTCTTTTCCGAGTGGATTTGGATTTGACTGGATCCAACGCTGATTGGCTGAAGGAGTTGTCTGTCAAGGCAAGTACTCCCACCCACTGAGATTGCTGTGGACGGCTTGGAGTCCAGACTGATACGTAGAGTGAAACAGAATGTGAGATCATGTGATCAGGATGGGTTTAACCAGGCGATGTGTCTGACTGTTTCTGTGTGCAATAGAGTGTATCAGAGCAATTTAGAGAGAGAGTGGCGTCAGCGGCGGACCAAAATGCGTGACTCATTAGCCAATGAACAGCCAGGAGGGGAGTACGGGGGTACGGTGGCGCAGTCGGTAGCGCTGTCGCCTCACAGCTAGAAGGTCCTGAGTTCGATTCTCGCCTGGGACGCTATGCGCGCTGGAGTTGTGACCCCCCCATATCTTCAGTGCCTACTGCCCAGGTGGGCTATCTCGTCGAAAGGGCCTTTCTGTGTGGAGTTTGCATGTTCTCCCCGTGCTCCCCAGGGGGTTCCTCTG
This sequence comes from Poromitra crassiceps, assembly GCF_964638095.1. Taxonomy (NCBI): domain Eukaryota; kingdom Metazoa; phylum Chordata; class Actinopteri; order Beryciformes; family Melamphaidae; genus Poromitra; species Poromitra crassiceps. The sequence goes on from NC_139624.1 coordinate 74,056,035, forward strand.
TACATAACCCCCCACTAAAAAGATGCAGAAGATCGTCATCCGACCAGTGACGACAACATCTGAAGTTGGTCCCCGGGCGCTGGAAAGAAAAAGCGACCACTGCTCCCGGCCTGCCCCCTGGAGGAAAGGACAAGCCTGGATGGGTCAAATGCAGAGGACATATTTCACCGGCCACCGTCAGCATGAGTGTGTGTTGTGGCCGCATGCATGTGTTGTAGTGTTCGTGTGACAATAAAGACGGGCTTCCGTCTGAAATCGTGTTTTAATCGAGTTCTCGCGCTACTTTTGAATGCAAAAGTAAAGCTGATAATGTACAATTTGATTAAAAAAACACACACATTCAAAGTACAACACAAACTGTCCATTTTGCTGCAACTCGACAGTGCTGCTTAATCCAGAACCTTACTTCCTGGAACTCTTGAGAGTAAAAAAAACTGGTCCATTGGATGGACCTATATTCACGGCTCTGTACATAGTGTATGTAATACATAGACACTATATTACATATACGTATAGTGCGAGTCAGTGAGGACACAGGCTTACGGCTGTGTGGAAGCAATGCACGCAACGCAGTAAGATCCAGTAAGAGAACAGACAGTGCCAAGCGGCGAGAGGCCAGGGAAGTCACCCTGAAAAGTAAGATGGTGTTGAAGGAAACAAATTGCCTTCTGCTGAGTTAGAAATTGGAGGATGAATGGAAAGTATCCACTGTGTCCTTGTTACACCAGGATAACAAAACATTTAAGGGTGAACGCTGCCAAACTTCAGCATTAAAATGATTTATTCCCGCGTGTCTTAAGACAGTTTGGTCAGTGTTTGCGAACAATCCTCAGCGTCTCCTGGGAGCCTGGCAGCACAGCACTGAGCACTTTATCCCATATCTGTGATGTTGCATCGATGTGAACCTCCATAAAGAATGAAGTGGGGAAAAGGCAGAAAAGCGTCTGTTATCATTACCAGCATGATTTTCTGCGGATAAGGTTTCCAACTGATAGCATTGCCACACCATAATACAAAATCCACTTAAAGGTAAAACATTTTGAGTTCACACACACACACACACACACACACACACACACACACACACACACACACACACACACACACACACACACACACACACACACACACACACACACACGCACACAATAGGCATCAATAAAGAGTTGGTTCCTGGTTTTCCAGTTTTTGTGAGGGAGTTCCTGTTTACAAGTACTGATTGACTGGACATTTTAGACCGAACAAGACATCAAAATTATTTAATTGAGTGGTATTCCCCCTTTCATTCCACGTCTGTCTTCAGAAGATTACAACGCACAAGAGATGGTGGTGGTACTGTCGACTTCCCTACTGTGGATTATAGGCGCCTTGAGCACTTACATGAAGTGGCTTTATTTTTCTATCCGTTTAGCCATAGCTTTTGCGTGTGGGGTCTTCACTTAAATTGCTTTTGGCTTCTCAAGGATACTGACTGAGAATAAAATATCTTCTTAACACATTTCCGTAGACGCCGCGCTCTTTACTGTGAATGGCTCACACATCGTGCCCAGCAGTCACATACATAATTGTCCTCTACAGCTTTAGTCGCCTCCGCTTTGACATTAATTAATTTGAAGCAATCTCCAAACTGCCCATGGGGCCGGGACCTCACGCCTCCAAACCTTCAATTCCCGTGATTGAATTTCACAGAGTTCATCTTTCCAGCCCTTAACTTTTCCACTTCGCTAATGCTGATCGAAAAAAGAAGACGCAAAAAAAAAGAAAAAAAGACCAACCATCAGCCATATTCTTTTTGCTATCCATCATGGGCCATAGAGGGGAGGACAAAGACAAATACAGCCAGCCAGGATCTCGCCAGAAAGCGAGAAAGATGACCCCTCTGGACTCCGCGGCGCTGCATTTCATTATCTTACACTGTCCATTCACTCACTGCCTGTGGACGGACCAGGCTCTCTACCCCACTCTGTCATAGCTCCAGTGTGCTGACGTGGACCGGCCACCCTGGACGGACCCCAAGGAGAAGATGAAGATGGATTCAAGATCCATGAAGATGTTATGAGCGAGAACAGGACGTGTACACTCCAATCAATCAGTACGCTATAGTCTGGACGAGCGTGACCCTGTGTTACTTTGGTCATGTGTGTAACCGTCCCACTCCTTAAAGTCTCACCGTCATCATTCTCTTTTTTTTTTATATATTTCTTTCTTGATTTTTTTTTATCCCATTGTTATCCCCCATTAGTGCTAATCTTTTTAATTTATTTGTCCTGGTTGCTGCTCCACCCTCTGCTGATCTGGGGAGAGCCGAAACTGGTTCCATGCTTCCTCCGAGACATAAGCAGTAGCCAGCCGCTTCTTTTCACCTGACAGGGGAAGCTTCACCGGTAGGACAGCACGTGGGAGGATCACGCTATTCCAACGAGTTCCCCTCCCTCCGAACAGGCGCCCCTAACGACCAGAGGAGGCACCACTTCCGCGACCAGGATATTGCACGTTTTTGGTGAGGGGTTCCTATATGAAGGAAACCCCCAGGGGGCACGGGGAGAACATGCAAACTCCACACAGAAAGGCCCTTTTGACGACCCCACCCGGGCGGTGGGCACTCGAGGACATGCGGACGGGCACGCACTCCTTCAGCGCTCACAGCGTCCCAGGTGGGAATCAAACCCAGGACCTTCTAGCTGTGCAGCAACAGCGCTTACCACTGCGCCACCGTGCCCCCTACCATCATCATTCTCATCTCAGATCTTTCGCTGATACAGCCCAAAGGAACTTAAATCTCTTGGTCATTTTGCTGAGCCTGGCACATCCAGAGAACCAGACGCCCCACCGCTGAGCCAGAGGAAGGAACTCTCTCTCTCTCTCTCTCTCTCTCTCTCTCTCTCTGTTGGCTTCAGCTCATTGAGACATACTTCCTGCAACACTGTGACAGTTACGGCATCATTGCCCAATCCTTCCTCCCGCAAACGTGGCCTTTGCCAGGGCCTGGAGCTACAGGGCCCTCTCTCCTGCCGCTGCGGGGCCACGGTAAGGCTGAGTAACTCTGCTGCTGCTGCTGCGGGGGCCATGGTAAGGCTGAGTAAGTGTGAGGAATCACACGGCTTTGGCCTGGCTGCAGAGCGGGACGGATCATTGAGTCTGCAGGTATGGAACTCAGAGTGAGGAATGACTGCAGTGTTTCACAGTTACAGCCAGCTTCTCTCTCTCTCTCTCTCTCTCTCTCTCTCTCGATAGCCCTTACTCCCTCCCTCTACCGCCCCTCTGTATTGCCCAGCTCTCCACGTCCGGGGGGAAATGACCTATAGGCCCTACACTCCCCTCCCTCTTACTCCCCCTCATCATCTTCTCTCACATACAGTACCAGTCACTCATATGCACAGTGGGAAATTCTCGCAGTCAATTCATGCATGCACGCAAATGTATGTGTGTGTGTGTGTGTGTGTGTGTGTGCATGCTTATCTGAGTGTCACCTGTTACCTGTTAAAAAATAAATAATAAAATATACTTTTTGAATGTGACATTTGAAATGTTGGTATAGGCAGAATGTTGTCGTATAGCTCAGAGTACACCTGCACACGTATACGAAGTTTGGTTACCATAGGACAGTGGTTCAAACTTTTTCACGTCAAGGACCCCTAAACGGAGACAAATTAGACCATGGACCCCCCATTTGATAAGATTTTAGCAAGGTTAGTCCACATGCTGTGTGCCGTGGTTTGGTGAAGATTAGACAAAATCTGTAGCAGTAGTCCAAACAAACATACAACACCCCCTGACTGTTGCCAAAATGGACAAAATTCAAAATGTCTCTTGTTGATGGAAATGGGCTGGGAATTTTGATTGTGGCCCATATGGTTCAAGTTATAGGCCAAAACATAAAGTGGCTATAGCGCCACCATCTGGTCAGCACATGGGGGTCTGGCCATGCCTGAGTAGTGGAGGGCCATAGGAACCCATCTGCCAAAATGTGGTTGCTCTTGGACTTTACTTTGGGACATTTGGGACATTACAGTGTGATGGACATTACAGTGAGACCGACCCATAGTCCCCCCTTGTTCTTCGACAGGTGGGGGACAACAATATACATTGAATGTGTCTATCTGATCTGTTATCATAATATTCTGGCTCAGTGATAGTCTAGGCAAGGGTATGATTCATTTTTACCACACTCAAAACCGGCACCACAAACTACAAAATGTATTGTTTTTGGGCTGAGTTAGCATTGATAACCATAGTTTACCACGGGGGCTTCTGGGCCCTACCTGAACGTAGTGCTGCCTGTAGCATCCTCTGCGCTGACCCACCCCATCTCCCGGTGTCGAGTCGCTATCGGACCTCTTGGCTACCCGCCAGCTCCGTCTGGGCGGCCTGGTGTAGCCAAGCATCTGGTCCAATGGGCTGGTTCCCATTCAATGCGCAGGAAGAACCCTTGTGGGGTACAGACATACACAGCTACAAACATCCACAGGGTACAGTTCAATGTGCAACAGTCAAATTAAGAGTCATTCATTCATTCATATTATCTCCATCAGAGTCCACATCCAGTCCACATGGGAAAGCCTGGCAGCATGGCCACACATGTCTCCATGTGCTCACTCACAGAGCTTTCCTGTGCTCAATTTGCCTTATTCACAATCCTGTGTCTCTCTCTCTGTTCTCAATCATCTACAGCAGGGAAATAATAATGACTGACAACTCGGTAAGGGCCGCCCTCTCAGCCAGGTCTCAACCAATCACAGCCCAAACCCTGAATGCTTAGCCAATCACTCAAAAGGGTGACTTCAATTGACAGGTAAACTACCCCAATGACCACTCCTGAATTAACGTGACCGCGCTCACATTACCATTTAAAATTGACAGTTAATCTGACCAGCTCACAAAATAATGTGACGTGGCAATCGTCACCCATTTTAGTCCAAACAAACATACAACACCCCCTGACTGTTGCCACTTGGCGCGCGTGGGCGTGGCCCTGATTATAAAGTGAAGTGTCTTACATTGGAACTAGTCCCCAAGACAGCACAGGTAAGTGATCGCATGAACCAACAATTAAAACACTTAGATTGCACCAATGTACTATTGCACTTAGAACTACTTTGGACTTAGAAGTATTGCACTTAGAACTATATTGCACTCATACCAAATCATGACATTCGACAAAACAATGAAAAGCCATCATTCCATGTAAGAACTGCTGAACATGTCTGTTTCCTTCAGGTGGAGCTTATCCTGCTGAGTAGCTCCCAGCAGGACAGGATCAAATAACCCACAAACTGTTTACAGTAGTCAAATATATAGTCATGTTTAGTCAAATATGTATTTCCTAAAATACTTATATCATGACTGCGCAATTATACTGCACAAATGTTAATGTGCAAATGACCTTGTACAAACTATTCATCAAGTAAATAAGTGTACAATATAAATGTGCAAAATAGTGCAAATGATTGGCAACTAAGTGCACGTTAGCTGGGTTGTCGTGGTGTATGGTCTCTCGGCTGTGTGTGTGACCTATTTCAGCATTGTGTGTTGGGTGGCGTGGTGCAGCATAATTGGGAATTGACAGGGATATAATAGTTTTTCTTTTGGTGCACCCCCCCCGAATACAGCTCAAACTCTGCCTGTGTGTGTGTGTGTGCACGCGCGTGCAGGTGTGTCTGTGTGTGCGTGCGTGCGTGCATGTGTGTGTGTGTGTGTGTGTGTGTGTGTGTGTGTGTGTGTGTGTTTGTTTCTCCCTGTGGCTGGCTGGCTGGCTCTATATATACAGTTTGCAAGGTGTGAGCTGACCTGGGGCTCTGCATGACAGATGGCTGGTTGCAGAGAAGGATTTGGGGGTTCTGCTACGGTCAACTGAGGTTTGGCACCAAAGCGAGGGCTTGAACTGCTACAGTATATTACTATCTCTCCTCCCACACACACACGGGCCTTCAGAGAGACACACACCCCAGGAAGAAGAAAAATGAATACACACTGACAGGACACGTGCAAGGGAATATTCTCAAATTAATATGTTGTCTATTTTTAGATGCAGATAGAGGGGGCCTTCAATTTATTTCATCGTGTCATTTCTTCGAAGTATAATTTAGTCACTTGAGTGAACAGACTACAAAACTACGAATCCCCGTTTCTTCAAGCAACCAAGAGACAAACTGCAAGAGACAACCGACAACACAATAAACCCACATAAACACACACACACACACACACACAGTGGCGTGCCATCCATTAGGCGAACTAGGCAAATGCTAGGGGCGCTTGAGCCGTTAGGGGCGCCAGAGAGGGTAAAAAAAAAAAAAAAAAATTTTTTTACAAATACTTTTTCATGATAATAGGCCTACTATTATTTTACAATAGTAGACAAAAATAAGCAGAACAATGTCTTAAGTCTTTAAATAATAGTGAAATCATTTTTCTAATTCTGGCTTTCTGGCTGCCTGGGCTGCAGCACTTTCACCATGGTCCCTAATCCATACCACCCCACCCCCTGCGCGGGCGCGCCCCCTTCTACCTGCTCGGAGCTTTTTCCCAGAGTGGGGGAAGGGAGCTGGAAGGTGGGTGCTGAGGGTGCTGCAGCACCCCCTGGTGGCAAGAAATGGGATTTTCGAAATTGTTGGATTTGGCTGTCTTGTGTTTATACCACCAACAAGATGCATTAAAAAACAGTTTGTGCTTCCCAGCTCTAATCTTATTTCATACGCTCTCTCTTCAAAAGTGTTTGATTTTCATCATAATCTGGTTTTCCATAATAATAATAATAAGTTCAGTGTTTATGCCTGTGTTGCTGTCTGTTGTACTGTAAAACGACTAAAGGGAGAGCAGGTGCTTACATGAAAGTGAGTGAGAAAAGGAGAAGATACTGAATAATGACATCACAACAGTATAATCCTAATGTTAATTTAAAATTAAATATTCTTCTAAATATGGATGAAAGTCCAAAAAACGTCAAATTTTCGCTCCCTCGCGGGCAGCACCGAGACTCATTTCCTTATAGCACCCGCCACCTAAAAGTACTTCCAGCGCCACTGGGGAAGGGCGATTCTGAGCCTGCACTGCAGTGGTGGAATTAGCTGTGATATAATTTTTATTATATTTTCTTTAGGGGAGGCACCAGCAAAAATCTCGCCTAGGGCACCAACTTGGTCAGGCACGCCACTGCACACACACACACACACACACACACACACACACACACACACACACACACACACACACACACACACACACACACACACAGAAAGAAAGAAAAAACACACACGTCCCCTGCTGAGAACTTAACACAGGTGGACCAGGTGACGGATCGGAAGTTCCTTCCGAAACAGAATTTTTCTGTTTGTTGCCTGGCAACTTGACTTCATGCCTGACAAAATCCAGGGATGCGAAGCAACAAAGCCCCCCCCCCCCCCCCCCACACCCACACACACACACACACACACACCAGAGGGCACTTGAATGCCACTGCAGGCCGGCTCCATCCTCTGTCTCTGGCCTCCCATCCTGATCTAATGATGTAATGTACTCACACAGCCATCTGTCACTGAGCCTTCTCCACTGATGACTCAGTCAAGGCACCGCTTTGCTTCTACTAATGAATCACCCTCAATGCTGAGTACACCGCAGCCTCGCCTGGCCTGGGAGCCGGGCCGGAGCCTGGCCTGGGAGCCGGGGCCGGAGCCTGGCCTGGAAGCTGGGGCCGGAGCCGGAGCCTGGCCTGGAAGCTGGGCCGGAGCCTGGTCTGGAAGCTGGGCCGGAGCCTGGTCTGGAAGCTGGGCCGGAGCCTGGTCTGGAAGCTGGGCCGGAGCCTGGTCTGGAAGCTGGACCGGAGCCTCGACTTGGAGCCGGGCCGGCGCCTGGCCTGGGAGCCGGGCCGGAGCCTGGCCTGGAAGCCGGGCCGGAGCCTGGCCTGGGAGCCGGGCCGGAGCCTGGCCTGGAAGCCGGGCCGGAGCCTGGCCTGGGAGCCGGGCCGGAGCCTGGCCTGGGAGCCGGGCCGGAGCCTGGCCTGGGAGCCGGGCCGGAGCCTGGCCTGGGCGCTGGGCTGGAGCCCTGGAGGTTAAGCTTGAGGCAGTGAACAACTAAAAGCATCTACTGAGATGAGCAAAGTGTGTTGAATAAGAGTGTGACTCCTGCAGCAGAGCTCTGTAAATAGGATGCAGAGAGGTCACCGCACAGTCAGTGGATGAAACAAATCTTTGATCCCTGCTGGTTTCCTTTGCTACTCTCTGACTGACATCGCACATTATTTATATCAACCACAGTCACCAACTTTGGCGCCCCGCGTCTTCATGGAGTCTGTTGTGATATTTTAGGAGAGCAGACCTGCTTCCTGCGCGTCTCCCCGCGTAGCAAGAGAAAGGAAAAGGATACCCACGCAATTCCCAGATCAATGGCGAGAGAGTTGGAGGGAGGCCACTTGAAATGTAAATCTCAGCTTTACTTCCCCCAACTGTGGGTAGCTGCATTTTGATGAAAAGTACCTGATTTGAATTGCAATGCGAGGCATTCGGCTCCGCAGCGTGTTCCTGAAAAGGCAGAGGCGTATTTAGCAGCTTATTGTTGACTTGACTAAATGTGTCAAGAAGACAGACACACACTCTCTGAGACTCTGTCATCCACCCCCCAAAGCTGTATGAATGTGACTGCTTGGGCTTTGGAGCCTGCCTGACAGAGACGATGGCTTCATTTGCTGCTGAGGGATGAATAGGTGATTGAACTGTGGATGTCACCACCATCAAAGTGCCATCCACACATAAACACAATGCTCTCTCTCTCTCTCTCTCTCTTTCTCTCTCTCTCTCTCTCTGTCTCCCACACACGCACACACTCATTTGACATGATGTGATATTTACTTTTGGAAGGAGATAATTTCCCCCGGTGTTCAAAATAGAGCTGATAGCAATACGAATGGTAAAAGGAACCTTGAATTTCCTTTCTTCTCCCCCCGGTTTTGTCATCTTAAATATGAATTCTTGAAATGATCAGTAAGCTTCCAACCTGTAGTGAAGTGTCCTTGAGCAAGACACTGATCTCACCAGATCTGGCAGGGATTTTGGGGAGGTCAGAGGTCAGGGTCACGACTTCCTTGGAGGAGAGATTACCCTACTGAGATCAATAGAGTATCATATTACACTATTAGATGGCTTTCATTTGAACATGGGGGGGGGGGGGGGGCATTAAGCAAGCGGGGGGGGGAGGGGGGTCTGGATTAAGCCGGGGGGTCTGGACCCCCCCCCCCCGCAAGGAAATTGTGTGCATCAGTGCATCAAACACTTCATTTCCTGTATTGTGGTGAATTTCTACGCACCAATTTGTATCTGTTCTCCATCAATTTATTGTGGAAATGTCAAAATTCAGGCACCAGGTAACAATTCAAAGTAGAATGGAATATAATGCAGTAAAGCTATCAGGCATTCTGTATTGCTTTCAAATATTTATTTTCCTGTGCATAAACTTTTCGCATATAATAGTGTCCCTGCTGAGTCAACACACACACACACACACACACACACACACACACACACACACACACACACACACACACACACACACACACACACACACAGGCATGATTTACTCTTCTGTCCTCCATGTCTTTTTGTTTGGGGATGTAACCTCTTTAAATGTGCATGTGGCAGTGTGGCACCTATCCACGTCAATGATAAATTAATTAATTTTAATTAATTTATAAACCCCTGGACTTATAGTACTACTACTACTACTACTACTACTACTACTACTACTACTACTACTACTACTAATAATAATAATAATATGAATACAATTATTCTGAGTTGATCCACTATGGAGATACATGGAGGCTAGGCTACTGACAGGCCCGTATCCAGCGTTTTGAAATTTGGGAGGTCCGTCCAGACATGGCAAGGGGGCGCTGCCGAAAAAAATTGGAGTTTTTTTTCTCCCCTTTTTTAGCCATATTTAGAGTAATATATAATTTTTTTTTTTTTTTTTACCTTTTTTAGCCATATTTAGAGGAATATCTCATTTTTAATTAACATTAGGATACTGTTGTGATGTAATTATTCAGTATTTTCTCCTTTTCTCACTCATTCAGAGCAAAGAGGGAGATATATAGCATGATGATAATGCTCTATATCTCCCTATTTGCTCTGAATACACCAGTTAACATGACACAGACTTAACATGATAGAAATATTATCAGCAAACTTAATGACTAGACTAATTATTCTGATCTGAATGGCATATATCAAGAAACATTGACTCCTCTCTTTGCTGTATAGTGGGAGGTGCATTTTTGAGTAGGCTATTAAAATAGCATGTCAAGTTCACATTTCTTTATTGCCAGATTAAACAATTCTTATTGGTTGTTGGTTGGTTCAACACAACATGTGCTGCATGCGCGCTTCTTCTTCTTCTCTAGCCTACAAGCATGTAACTTCCTTGATTGTTATTGTTGATAATTCTATTTAAATAGGCTACATTTTAATTTCCCGAAACATTCTTAAACAAGAAAGGAACATAGTGCACTGCAAAATATTTTTAATTACATTTGTAAAAAAAAAAAAAAAATCTCTGAAATTATTAGGGAGGTCCGGACCTCCCTGTGCTCATAGCTAGATACGGGCCTGGCTACTGATGTCCTGTTCTGTATCTGACCCTGACCTCTGACCTCCCTGAGAAGAGAATGCCCCGCCCGCCCCCTACTGAGATCAATAGAGTATTACATTATTATCACGTATTCACGTAGTCAGTGTTTCAGTGTAAAAATGGCTTAAAGGTCCAACGGCCAGCTCCAGACCTCCTGCCTGTCCTTCCAGCAGCGTGGTTAGCGTGGCTATTATAATAGCTTGTGCTCTGCTCCACCTGCAGCACAGCTGTGCGCCGCTGCCACGTCTCCTCGCTGCTGCTGCTGCTGCTGGAGTGGACGCGCAAAGTGGGGGCGCACTCTTCAGCCAATGCAACCCTGCCAATGCGATGCGCAGCAGTCAGTGAGCGCGGACTCATCACCCACCTCCACTCCGCTTTCATGCGTGCACCACCTAGGTTTAGCTGAATTTAGTTGAAAGAAAGTTTTTTGTTTTTGTTTTTCGGGCACGGCTCGCCTCCTCCTCCTAGAGCCGGAGGCACCATTGTCTGTGGCGCAGCGCGACAGTGCGGTGTCCGGTTTCAAACCGTGCGCCGAGGAGACACCGGGAGTCGGGACAGAGCGATTCCCTCTGTGGGGGCAGAAATAGCATACGGCTCCGAGGCACGAGAGAGACCAGATAAATCTCTACGGACACAGACAGTCAGAGCAAGACTTTTACGGAGATCGTTTTTCTCGCTAGAGAGAGACAGAGTGGGGATATTTCTTCATATTCACCTTACCTTTATTTTGGTTTCTCTTCCACACTCTTCTCACCGGACAAGACCAGTGGCTTCGGTCCCTGCTAGATGAACGGGAGTTGGGCACCTCACTTGGTAAGGCGCCGCGCATCTTATACAATGTGCATTGTTTTTTATACTGTTATTCTTGTTCAGATTTGCTACCACTGCAATCATTCCTTTTCCAAGTGTGACGGCATCTCTTTTATTCTGGGACAAAAACGGCTATTATGTTAAGTGGGCTAGTTACAGTGTGGCGGTTGACAAAAAGAATTGGTGGAAATATGCCAGCATGCTGCAGAAATGGCACGTACAATGTCATAAATGAAAATGAGCGTCAATAATCAGTTTCAGAAGTTTTTGCACGATGATGTTTTGCGATGTTTTGCCACTTGGTGGTGCTGGCACAGAGTGGGACCATCACCAGGTCCTGGAGAGCTTTCATCAAATCTTTTGCCTATTATTAAAAATATATATATATATAGGCCTATACGTTTGTTTAGTTTTTCTCTCGTTAAACATCTTATGCCAGTTGGTTTTGGTCAAGCCTCTTAAACTATAAAGTTGATCACTAACGACCCATTCATTGCCAAACGTTTTGTGTAGGGCAAGAAAGAAATACTGGTATTGATTAACAATTTCTGTCTCCCAAATAACAGTGCTCCCTCTTCCAAATGTCAATGCCTTGACAGTTTAACTCATGATCGAGGCACTTTCAGGAGGCAGCTGTTACACTTTTCCTGGCTATAATTTTGTTTCTATTTTTCCTCATTTTCACAATTTCTTGTTCTTGTTACTGCATTGATTTATTCGTTGAATAGTGGCTATTATTGCCTTTGCTTTTATGTGTGACCTTTAAGGCGTTATACTAATGCCTGCTTTGTGTGCTTTTTGATAACAATGTCGACGGTGCCAAAGATCCATACTCTTTGCAAAATCATGTCGCTGCTTTGAATCAGATGGTACAGGCTCGTCTGATGTGATCCTCATTGTGTGTACAGTGCACTAAATTAGTAGTATTATCCAGACTATAGGCTAACTAACCAGATATATCAGTTATTTACGTAGGATAGTTCCATTTGGAAATAGGTTCAGACCTTCCAGCTACACTTCAAACTTTTAACCTCCCGCTTCTCCAATGCCACTGCCAATGCCAAGTCCTTGAAGGTTTCTCCCCGTGGTTGTACTTTGCTGTAAAAATAAACTTTTCTTATATGCCAAAAAAACAAGCAGTCCATTACGTTTCACATATCACAGAGATAGTAAGTAGAAACTGACAGAAGATGACCAAACTAAGGGTTATAGCAGTATAGAAAAAGAAAAACTCTTGACGGTGCTATAGGGGGGAAAACAACCTGTCAGCAGCCGCCGTGTGCTTGAGGTAACGCAGGGTCAGGTGCTACATGAGTTCACAGCTCCTCAGACACCCTACGGCGCTGTCTGTCCTTGGCACCAGCTCCTAATTTGGTGGATTTTGATGAATGTTAATCCCCCAGATCACACTGAATAGTGGATGATTAACCGGACATAATTGTTCACTAAGTCACTCATTCAGCAGTGTGTTTCCATGCCCCCGAGGCAGGCTTTTTAGAAAAACGTGATCCTGCACATTTCCACCCGCAGTTGTGCAGCCCTATAGTGCACCGTGCACCGTGTCTTTTCCAAATCATTGCTATTCATAATCTAGCGTTGTGGTTGTTTTGGTCTTTAGCTTTTTGGGACATGAAAGCAGCAGTTGTGATAAACAGCATCGGCTCCCTCTGATCTCGTGGACCTCAGACCCGTGAGGCCAGCTGCAGCTCTGCCGCTCTGTCATACTGTGCACACCAATGGGGGGGAAAAAGTGACCCGTTATCCAGATGGCAGAATTACTTTAGAGTCACACGGTGTTCACCCCTTTTATTAGGCTCTGGATGCTAAAATCCCCACAGGAGAAGAGAGAGATGAGAGAGAGATGGAGAGAGAGAGAGAAAGAGATGGAAAAGTAATACGGATGAGAGACGGAGCCGTGATGAAAGTGCTGATTCGAGCAATCATTTGACATTTTGCCTTTCGGCAAAAGTTGCCAGTTTATATTGCGGCTGGAGAAACGTTTACTGCATAGGGGAAAAAACAACAACACCAACAGCCCTATAGTGTCCTCCTAAGAGAGCTCAGCACCACGGAGGTTTGGTAAACAGATGAATGCATGATGTGAAGCAGCCACACACTCACTCACTCATCTCTCACACACATTCCACTGGCTGTGAAGAGCAGCGTATGATTAGTGTGATTGATATTTGGTGCTGTGTGTTGGGAATTTGCCCGTGCGGTGACACAGAACACCGGCACAAACACAGCAATTAGTCCCAGCCCGGAGGATTCCAGGATGAAAGTGACCCCGGCCGCCCCCCGCCAGCTCAGCGGTCACCATGGAAACAGATTGAATGACAAGCCCCATTGTTGTCGGCGACCTTTGTGATTGTGCATCTCGCGGGGTCGAACCCTTGTTGGGAGCGAAAGCGAGAGGCGTTATCATGCGCGTGTAAACTAAACAGCAATTAACCCTCTGGCCCCCCTTGGTGCTCTTAAAAAACATTGGGTTACTTATTTAACTGACACAAGCGAGAAGGGGCTTTGGGATTGTTTGGCCCGTCCTGCGTACACCAAACCCCACAATAGACATGAGAATTTATTGCTTGTGAATTGCGTGTTCTCCGCACTCTCATAGAAGTCAACTTGGAAAGCTCAGACCAGTGTCCTCTCACTAACACAGCCTATTTATACACAAAAGCACTTTGCCATTATCTTGTCCCCAACTTGCTCCTCCTGCCACTTCTGATTTCAAGAGTCTGGTAGCTCTAGAGAGAGTCCTCCCACCACGTTACAAGACACGCAGCAAAATACTCTCCTAGGGTTCTCTGTGGGGGTTTGTGCTTTATTTGTGCCAGCAGCCATGTGTACTTTGCTGACCTGAAAGAATGCATTTTCCCACCCCCCATATCACACAGAAAGTTGTCATGGTGCTGAGTAAGTAAGTAGGTGTTTCTCCTCCTTTCGCCTCTCCTCCTTCATTTGGTGATATGGTGCTGCTACGTTGCTAGTAGGGGTCGACCGATTATCGGTTTGGCCGATTATTATGGCCGATATTCAGCATTTTGCCGATTATCTGTATCGGCATTTTCATTGGCTGTTTGCCGATATAATAAATTAATTAAAAAATGCGCTATTCATAGCTTTCAAGGGGCGTTACGTAAGTACAAGGAACGCCCATTCTGGCGGTCAAAACTCAAAACAACAATGGCGCTGAACACTGACCAGACGCAGCTCCAGCAAAAAGCGGGCTTTTTTCCACCAGTTTCCAGTCAGGAATATTTAGACCATCTATCAAGTGTTGAAAAAGAACGATATCTAAACAAACTGCACGTTTTGGGCACTTCAAACAAACCGAACTATCGTTAACGTTACTGTCCAACACATGGCAGTTCGGAGAAATTGTTTCACAACAAACTGCGTGCGGAGTGCGGACTCGTTTTTATAATGTTGTGGAGAGAGAGCACAGCCCTCGTCGCGTGTGAAGAGAGAGGGAGAACGGGTGAGACAGAAGCAAACTATTTTTTGCAGATCTCAAAAGCAGGTAAACCACTGTGGGATTAGTGAGACTATTGCTAAAAGAGAAGATACTGTAGTGATGCCTGTGCTGTCGTCCGCTCAAACAGTACTTAGCAGTACTGTTTGACCGTCAGGTGGGCGTTCCCGGCAGCACGTAACGCCCCTTGAAAGCTATGAATTGGCTCAGAATGCAGCTCTAACCAGCCTGTGTGTTTCTCTGTGTTGCTGCTCTGTGTTGCTGCTGTGCAAATGTCCTGCCCACAGCGCTATCTGATTGGTGAGTATTAGCCTATCAGAGGGCTTCTCAGATGAAATCCGAGCTGCCTTGTGCCTTCATTCAACAGCGTGCCGTGTGGGTCTGTGCAGCGCAGCGGACTGACTGACAGTCCGCAGTCCGCAGCAGGCTGCCAAGCTTGCAATAAAGTGAATAAACATCATAGTTATCTAGGCTGACATTGCATAAACACCACAATCGTCTGATCTATCATTCTTATTAGTAGATGATTCGTATGAAGCGCTCCCTGGCTGCATGGCATGCAGTGCAAATTAAGCGTGGAGATATGGTAGGTTTGATAGAAGCGTGAGTTGAAATCCGCCGAATGCACTTTCTTGCAGTGATAAGTGACCATCTGTCCCGCTTTGTGCAGGACTGCGCCGCATTTTCAACACTTTTCACGCGTCCCGCAAATTGAGACGATGTCCCGCATTTGCGCGAGGCAGAGAGAGAGGGAGAGATAGATAAAGAGAGGGAGAGAGAGACGAGAGAGCACACGGCACACGGCTTGCACAAAGTGGCCTGCTCGTTAACGTCACTTAACCATCTGCAGCTGTGTGAGAGAGAGAGATGAGACTGGGATCACGGCTCTGCTCGTGACACTACTGTCTGCAGCCATGAGTAGGCATGCAAATATAGGCTACTTAACCATAAAATAGGATACCAACAGCATAAAGCTCTGCAATGCTGTTTTAGCAGAATTGAAGACAGCCTCAAATATTTCTCAACAGCATCCTGTCTTTGAGATGTCATTTGCAGATATTTAGTCTCTACACTGCTACAAAGGACATTTATAAATTCCATAAGCTGCTCTAATTAATGTTTTGTTCAAATGAACCTGTAATGTAGCCTAGGCTACTACAGTTACAGTATGGTTCTACTTCAGTATAAGATATAGTAGGCTACATTGTTCTACTAGAAAAGTCTGACTAACTTTATATGGTTGGAAACATGTTGTCTTTCATATCTGAACAGAAGCCATGAATCCCATCCCATATCAGCAACCTGTCCTGTTTTATTGGAGCCTACACACTGTAGTCAGATGTGTTGCTTTCTTACTGTATTTACCGGTTTGATTTGTGGCTGTGTGAACACAAACGAACCAAGGCACAAATGCAACAATTGTATAAATTAAGCCCCTGAATCCAACCAAAGCCAAACGACCTAGAGGTGTGAATACACCCTTGTCTCCACAGTTGATGTTCCCAAGTCTCCACTAGAGTGAGCATACACATGGAAATGGGAACAGGTTATAGGTTGTGACACACACACACACACAGATCAACACTTTAATGTGAATATTTTCAATTAATATTGCAGTTGGATAAACTGAGGAAAATGCATTTCCACAACGAGTTGTGTTATTTAAAATTTTGACACCAAGATTTTTATTTTTACTGCAAATGTATATCGGTTCCAAATATCGGCTATCGGTCATTTTGATTACCCGATAATCGATATCGTATCGGCCCTGAAAAACTGATATCGGTCGATCCCTAGTTGCTAGGCTACTGCTAGGTCTCCTGCAGCCAGGGGCTCGGAGTGTCCGTCAGTCACAAAGCAAATGGAAATGTTGCCAGAATGAAACTTTATCATCCACAGCGCCGCTGTTCTTTAAAGGCCACGGTGTCAAGACAGTTGCCATAGAGATGGGCTCCAAGCTATGGAGCGGAATGCAGAATGCAACCCCGTGGCATCGGCTGTTGATCCTGTATGACAAGTAACTATGTAGGCACCATACAGACAGACTGATCCTGTATGACAAGTAACTATGTAGGCACCATACAGAGAGACTGATCCTGTATGACAAGTAACTATGTAGGCACCATACAGAGAGACTGATCCTGTATGACAAGTAACTATGTAGGCACCATACAGACAGACTGATCCTGTATGACAAGTAACTGTGTACTCATGTACTGTAGCTGCCATACAGAGAGAATGGACTTACAGTTCTTTCCATCCAGGTCAGATCAAACGGTTTTGTTGCCTGAGAAGCCAATCGTTTCACAATGTATCTTTTCTGTATCTTTTGTACAATGTATCTCTTTTGTATCTTTTGTACAATGTATCTCTTTTGTACACAATGTACCTCTTTCACGACTCTTCATAGAGAAACAGAGTTAAGATGGTATAATATTCACCTTATGTTGCCACGCCCACTTTTTCTCTTCTGTGTAAAACGCAATTGTATTTGTTCTTCCGGTTCAGCGTTAGCCGGCCGGTAAACATCGATAAACTGTAAACTATGAATGAAGTTTGGCAACATTCAGCTGCTACACTGTGACCAACTTCAGTTACATGCTCATAGCGTTACTGCTGCGAGGAGCCGATGGCTGTACCCGGTCGGCATTTAACGTTAGTTACAAAAGCATGTCGACAGTGTTTTCTCACTGCCAGGCAGTAACTCCAGGGGTTGACAGATACTAGCTAGATACACAGCCAGCGCTCTCAGTCCTCGCTGCTCCTTAAATATTTCCAAATAGGCATTATTCTGATAAACTGGTCACATGTTTGGAATGTTACGTTCTCATCCGAAAAAATATTACAACTTTATAACAGTTGCTTGAAAACAGCTTTTTGGTAAGTCTATCTAAAAATGATAAAGGTAGGAGTAATCTACTTCTGGGTCTAAAACGGAAAGACGATAGAGACAGTCCGCATGTCTGGGAACGCCCACAAAATGTTAAATGGCTGGCGCGCGAGTGGGGTAAAACCGCCCATATATCTCATGGGCTGACTCACCAAAAGATGGTGCTGCGGCTCTAAACTACAGGTTTGGGGGTTCTAGAGCAGAACACAAGACGTCTGCTCAGATGTGCGTTTACTGCGGTGGTTAAATCCACGATCGTGTCTGCCTGGGCTGGGCTAGCAGCTAAATTCTAACTTTGCTGAATGGATAGAACAGGTTTTTTTACCCCACCCTGACCACGCCCCCAGCCAGGCTAAACCAGCGTCTATGAGGAGACGTGGCCTCAACCTATTACAAAATGACGTCATGCAGAAGCGTCTTTATATGGGCAAATAATAAGGTGAATAAAGAGAGCTGGGATGAAGCAATGCGACAAACACAAACACACACACACACACACACACACACACACACACACACACACACACACACACACACACACACACACACACACACACACACACACAGACTGGATAAAGGCTAATATAGGCGATGAAAACAACTGGAGTTAAGCAAGGTATAATGTTGATGTGGGCATGCAGAACACATTCTCCACCTCTCTGATGGGACAGACTGTAGAACATGCAGGGGAAGCTGTTGTGTCTCCACACTGCATGTGAAGCAGCAGCACAAAGTGAACAGGGAGGACAGCTGTAGCAATAAGGTATTTGAAATCATTTCAGCACACAGTCGCGTAGCTGAGCGCAGCACAGCGCAGTGTAGCGTAGCGTAGGGCAGCGCAGGGATGTGATCATCATTCAGGATGCGCTATTATTTCGCTTTGCTTTGATCCCCAGAATAAATGTCTTGCGGTTTGTTTGAAACATCCGGTTTCATGTCCACACGTCAGGCGGCCGACGGGTAAACCAGTGTTGTGTTACCAACACCGATACACTACATTAGCTCTGTCCCACCACAACCTCAAAGCCCACTCAGATAGCAGAGCAATCTGTCTTTTAAAGCATGATGATGGCGGGACAGGACGAGGAGGAAGAGTCTATTTAGGTCAGGATGAAATCATCCCCAAAGCCTCTTTCTCCGATGGGATCATACCAAGGAAGGGGGGGAAGGGGGGTGTTTGAAAGGTGGACTAAAGATGGATCCAGACTTCCAATGTAAACTTCGTTAAGTTTGGAGTTTGCTATACCTCTCTCACACTTGACTTGGCATGAGGCTGGTGACAGAGAGAGAGACAGAGGCTGAGGGACATTTAGATGAGGAGAGAGAGAGAGGGGAGAGAGGGGCGAGCGAGGTGTATGAGTCAGGGGGAAAAGAGGATTTAAAAATGAAAGATCGAGGAAGAAAGAGTAAAGCGGCTTTGCTGCTCTTTGTTTATTGACTGATTGAGCCAGAGGCCCGTTTGAAGGCTGGAAATGAGTCATGAGTTGTCATCGCACACAAAAACACGCGCACACGCACACACAAACACACACACGCACACTCACACGCACACACACACACACACACACACACACACACACACTCACACACACTTGCACACTCGCACGCACGCACGCACACACACACACACACACACACACACACACACACACACACACACACACACACGCTGGGCTGTCACCCAGCTGTATTTCTCAGGGAAGATGAATGACTGTGAGGCATGAATGAGAGGATCATTTGATAGCAGCGCTCAGGTGGTATATTTCTCTTTTATAGGTGCGTCTTCTTCTTCTTGCATGCTGTGGTGTGTGCCTCTCTAAGGTGGTGAGCAGAACTGGACTGCCTCCTGTAGGAGAGTCTTCTTCTTGCATGCTGTGGTGCGTGCCTCTCTAAGGTGGTGAGCAGAACTGGACTGCCTCCTGTAGGAGAGTCTTCTTCTTGCATGCTGTGGCACGTGCCTCTCTAAGGTGGTCAGCAGAACTGGACTGCCTCCTGTAGGAGAGTCTTCTTCTTGCATGCTGTGGCACGTGCCTCTCTAAGGTGGTGAGCAGAACTGGACTGCCTCCTGTAGGAGAGTCTTCTTCTTGCATGCTGTGGCACGTGCCTCTCTAAGGTGGTCAGCAGAACTGGACTGCCTCCTGTAGGAGAGTCTTCTTCTTGCATGCTGTGGCACGTGCCTCTCTAAGGTGGTGAGCAGAACTGGACTGCCTCCTGTAGGAGAGTCTTCTTCTTGCATGCTGTGGTGCGTGCCTCTCTAAGGTGGTCAGCAGAACTGGACTGCCTCCTGTAGGAGAGTCTTCTTCTTGCATGCTGTGGTGCGTGCCTCTCTAAGGTGGTCAGCAGAACTGGACTGCCTCCTGTAGGAGAGTCTTCTTCTTGCATGCTGTGGTGTGTGCCTCTCTAAGGTGGTGAGCAGAACTGGACTGCCTCCTGTAGGAGAGTCTTCTTCTTGCATGCTGTGGCACGTGCCTCTCTAAGGTGGTCAGCAGAACTGGACTGCCTCCTGTAGGAGAGTCTTCTTCTTGCATGCTGTGCTGTGTGCCTCTCTAAGGTGGTGAGCAGAACTGGACTGCCTCCTGTAGGAGAGTCTTCTTCTTGCATGCTGTGGTGCGTGCCTCTCTAAGGTGGTCAGCAGAACTGGACTGCCTCCTGTAGGAGAGTCTTCTTCTTGCATGCTGTGGCACGTGCCTCTCTAAGGTGGTCAGCAGAACTGGACTGCCTCCTGTAGGAGAGTCTTCTTCTTGCATGCTGTGGTGCGTGCCTCTCTAAGGTGGTCAGCAGAACTGGACTGCCTCCTGTAGGAGAGTCTTCTTCTTGCATGCTGTGGCACGTGCCTCTCTAAGGTGGTGAGCAGAACTGGACTGCCTCCTGTAGGAGAGTCTTCTTCTTGCATGCTGTGGTGCGTGCCTCTCTAAGGTGGTGAGCAGAACTGGACTGCCTCCTGTAGGAGAGTCTTCTTCTTGCATGCTGTGGTGCGTGCCTCTCTAAGGTGGTGAGCAGAACTGGACTGCCTCCTGTAGGAGAGTCTTCTTCTTGCATGCTGTGGTGCGTGCCTCTCTAAGGTGGTGAGCAGAACTGGACTGCCTCCTGTAGGAGAGTCTTCTTCTTGCATGCTGTGGCACGTGCCTCTCTAAGGTGGTGAGCAGAACTGGACTGCCTCCTGTAGGAGAGTCTTCTTCTTGCATGCTGTGGCACGTGCCTCTCTAAGGTGGTCAGCAGAACTGGACTGCCTCCTGTAGGAGAGTCTTCTTCTTGCATGCTGTGGCACGTGCCTCTCTAAGGTGGTCAGCAGAACTGGACTGCCTCCTGTAGGAGAGTCTTCTTCTTGCATGCTGTGGCACGTGCCTCTCTAAGGTGGTGAGCAGAACTGGACTGCCTCCTGTAGGAGAGTCTTCTTCTTGCATGCTGTGGTGCGTGCCTCTCTAAGGTGGTGAGCAGAACTGGACTGCCTCCTGTGAGACTTTGACATCGTTTGCTATGTATAGCTACAGCTAAATTAGCAGCATACACACCTATTAAAGCAGGTGCATGGGCGTGTGCATTTCTCTGTTTGTCAGTGCACCTACAGCTTTTGTGATATATGTTTTTACATGAACAGCAGGAGGTAAATATAGCCACAGAGGCGTAACTGCCATATAATGCAGTAGCATTGGGGCCCGTAACAGTTTAGGGCCCACACGCACGGCCTGTCCTCTTTATCTCACCACTATTGTATCATAAAACTCTCCTATGATTACAGTACACAGACACACGCCGCCACTAAGTACAGTAATATAGTGCAGCTGCTCCATGGTGTCACACACATCATTCAGTCACCGAATAAAAATATACAATAACATAAAACAGTTTACATACTGGAGTGTTTTACATAATAGTGTCAAGGTGCGCCATGGCCGAATATGTTTTCATCTGTTATTATGGTGCTCCAACACCAGATTTCTTTCAAGTATTCACCTTATGTAGCCCCACCCACTTCACCCAGTTGTGTTATGACTTCCTGTTCAGAACACCGTCTGTTTTACCTGCTCACTAAAAGTACTGTACTGTCACAGGAAGTGTCAACACAACAGGAAGTAACTGGCTGACCCCTGTGTTGGAACATGAGGTGAATAGCACAGCATTCAATTCCCGGTAGCGGTACTTCCGGCTTGGTCACATGGTCCGTGGGTGGGTAGCCGGTGGGGTAGGTGTCTTGGTCACTGCACAGTGCTGGATGGGGGGCGGGGGAATATTGTGATCCTCCCACCCACGCGCTACGTCCTACCGGTGAACCTCCTGGCTCTCAGGTGAAAAGAAGCAGATGTATTGGAGGAAGCATGCGCTAGTCTACAACTCTCCCCAGATCGGCAGAGCAACGACAAGTACATTTGGGGAGAAAATGGGAGCAAAATCCCCCCTCCCCCCTTCACAGGACACTGGCTCTCTTGATAGAGACTGTATCATTATCCAATAAGAAGCTCTTTTAATGTGATGTGTTTTCGAACGATCGGAGCTTCATCTATCACGACTGCTAGCAAGACAAGCTTTCATTTGATCAGCTAGAGAATCCTTTAATCTTCGGCAAATGAAAACATTTATCTCCACTTTGAAATCATTACGAAGGGCTAATCAGAGCAACATACTCGGAAAAATGTAGGGATGCACGATATATCGGCAATCATATCGGTATCGGCCAGTATCGGCCGATTTTTTAACATATCGGTCATATCGGTATCGGTCAGATGTTGCAATGTTAATATCGGTTATCATTATCAGCCAAATTCTTCACATTGATATGAAATAATGCAGTAAATCTATGATTTATGGGCTTTTCGAAAGGCTTTGCAAATAAAGAAATGCATAACTTTTTCAAATTCAGTGTTAACATGTGTTTTTCAGTATGTACAAAATGTGATGATCATAAAAATGTGGTTTTATACAGATCATATCGACATCGGTAAATATCGGTTATCGGCCATAACAGCAATGTTAATATCGGTTATCGGCATCGGCCAAAATTTTCATATCGGTGCATCCCTAGAAAAATGTATCTGAAGTCGCGTTGGGGGGATGGGCGCTTCATACTTTCCTCAGGAGACGAATGAGAAAATGAGATGGTAGAGCGCGTGGTATATTCTTTTTATCCGACCTTATATGAAGGTTTTGCGATAACATCTCAAAGATAAAGCGCCTCGTTGCTTGTAGTCGGGCCACGCAGGGAAAATGGGAAGGGAAGGGAGATCCAGAGCAGCGATTAGAGGAGAGATAGAGGGAGAGAACGGGGGAGATGGGACGGTGCAGATAAAGGTGAAATGATAAGAAGTGAAGTTTGCCAGACAAAAGGGGGGGAGGCGCCGGCTGCTTTTGAAAGGAAAAAGACAGAGCAATGTAATGGAGAGAAGAAGAAGAAGAAGAAGAAGAAGACCAAGGGGGATGCTGGGAGCGATTGAGGGGGTGATGGAGAGATAGGAGAGCAGACAGGCAGGCCCTGGCGCGGGTTTGAGGGCGATTGTTAAATATACAAGGGAGTGTTTAACTCCAGAGGCCGTGATGCATCAGCCTGTGGACTTCATCTGTCAACGCCAGAATCCGGAGAGAGAGGCAGGACAATGTGTTCATTCCACTGGAGAGACTTGATGCTCTCTGAATGTAGATGGGGGAAAATGCGCTAGGGGTGTCAAAATTAATCGTATAATCGATGCATCGCGATGCAGACATGTGAATCGAATCGAATCGTTGACAGATGAATCGTTGAATCGTTTATTTTAAAATTTCTATTGACATTCAGATTTTAAAGCACTTTCTAAGTAAAAAAGGGACTTGATATTTATCTGACTGCTTGTATTAATTGATGAAAAAGTAGCCATGTGCAGTAATAATACAGAAAATTGAGGATGTGATACTTGGAGCTGCAATACTTTGAGCTGTATCGAGATGCATCGTGGAATCGAATCGTTGACAGATGAATCGTAATCGAATCGAATCTTGAGGCCAGTGAAGATTCACAGCCCTAAAATGTGTGCATATATCAGGATCCACCTCGGCACCGGAGTTGGAAAATATCAGCATATGGGATATAGGCAAAACATCCAACATCCCTAGGTGAAATAAGTTATACACACACACACACACACACACACACACACACACACACACACACACACACACACACACACACACACACACACACACACACACACACACACACACACACACATACACACACAGATGGAGAGAGAAGGGCAAAGGGGGGGATAGAGGGAATGGTGAGGGATGGTGGAAAGGAGGGAGTTAAAGGGAGAGAAACTAGAAAAAGAAAACAGAGTTAGATGGTGGTAAAGGCAGGCCGCTCCTGAACACACATGCTCATTGTGTTCCAGACTTGCTTGCTACACACTAGACACATGCTCCAGACATGAAGCTCTCACCAGTCATGCCCTTTGTCTGCAGCACGTGTGTGCGTGTGCGCGTGTGTGCGTGTGTGTGCGTGTGCGTGTGTGTGTGTCGTCTGTCTGTGTGTGCGCACACACACACACACACACACACACACACACACACACACACACACACACACACACACACACACACACACACACAGAGACAGACACAATGCTGTCTCAGTTCTAAAAGGTGAAACCACACACAGGATGTGTGGTCTGGTCTCAACCACTGGCTGACTGGCAGTGAATAACAAACCACTTATTACTCATTCTGAATAGCATTTT
>NC_139624.1:74085533-74090533 GCF_964638095.1 Poromitra crassiceps
CATGATGCACACCCACCCACCCACACATCGACTGTCTTCATCACAGCAGCAGAGCCAAGCAGCATGATTCACATGGAGGTAAAGGGTGTTAATTGGGGTGTGTGTTCATTAGACCTGCCGCCATTGTTGTGGAGCAGAGGTGGCAGAACATACCCTTAAGAACCAATTACAAGAGCCGTTTGGTTATTTCCTCCTCAGCACGTTCTGCAGCAGCACGTCTGGTTCTACTCTTACACCCCCGTCCTCTCATATAATCAAATGATCTGTTTCACACAAACACACTTCTCTCACTGCCAGGATAGAAGGGGACATGACGGGATGATTAACGCCATTACTCTGGGATCACAGATGTATCGTTCTCCTGAGAAACTAACGCGTTTTTTTTGTATGTTCCTGCAATTGCACCAAGAAGACCGATGCTCAAAAACCAGAGGGAAAAATGTATATATGGGACCAGTGGGGATAATAAAATAAGAGGAAAATAAAGATTGACGTACCCCCGGCGAGTTGTGGTGGGTTAAGACAGTTAGGCAGCAGCACACCTGGAGGCCACATGTGGATTACTCCGCCCGCCCCCACCACCACCGTCCCCGGTGGAAAACTCCATCGTCATCATTATAGCAAAGGGTGGAGGGGCTAATTAAGTCATTATTTATGGGCTTTGTGCTGTGTTTTATTACCTCCAGACACACTCACAATGCAGACGCCCACACGCCAAGCCCCTGAAGAATAGCCTATTTGTATCGGCCAGGGGGGCCCGTCCCAGGAACAGAAAAAGTGCAGACACTCACGGTGTGGGCCAGGTGGAGACACCTCTGTCCCTCACAGATTTCCTTCCAGGCTCATTTCCACCTGGTGTTGTTGATGTTTATTTACATCACTGCTCCCAGAAGCAGCCCTCGCTTCCCAGTTTGACGCTATAACGCATGAAGTAGCAGCAAGTTTTTACTGGCAATTTCCTCTTTACAATGGCTGCTGTTTGCTCGATAAGCTTGGATAACCGAGCACTTTGAGCTCCCTCGCACCCAATTTGGGTTTTTTCCCCGCATGACGTTTTTCGGGCCTATAAACGTGTCTGGGCTGTTAAGTATTTTTCTTCAGAACGGACTTATTTCAGGTTCGGCCCGTCATAGGGGGGTTGGGTTGTTTGAATCTGTTTACCGATTCTGTCATCATTCCACACAGAAGTGATGGATGATTATTACAGTTACATGATTGCAGTTTCAAAAGAAAAGAAAAGGAAAGAAAATAGGAAAAGACCTTGTTGTGTTTGTGAAAATGGAAACACAATAGGTAGAGATGTTCTGAAAAAGTTGGAATAGAATTGGATCTTAAACAGAGCCTCGGCCCGTGCACGAGTCAGCTCTTCTCTTGAGGCGCCGGCCGTGGTCCCAGGCTATTCCAAATAGCGCCGCCTCCCCCCGGTGTTTCCTCTCCCCTGAGTGTAGCGGGGGGAACGCTTGCTTTTCCAGCTGTGCCTGTTCACCTCACCCCCAACCTGCTCCCCTGTTGTTTTCCTGTCCTGATTCAATTACCTCTGTGGGACCACTCTGCTGACACACACACACACACACACACACACACACACACACACACACACACACACACACACACACACACACACACACACACACACACACACACACACTCACACACACACACACACACACACACACACACACACACACACACACACACTCACACACACACACACACACACACACACACACACACACACACACACACTCACACACACACACACACACACACACACACACACACACTCACACACACACACACACACACACACACACACACACACACACACACACACACACACACACACTCACACACACACACACACACACACACACACACACACACTCACACACACACACACACACACACACACACACACACACACACACACACACTCACACACACACACACACACACACACACACACACACACACACACACACACACACACACACTCACACACACACACACACACACACACACACACACACACACACACTCACACACACACACACACACACACACACACACACACACACTCACACACACACACACACACACACACACACACACACACACACACTCACACACACACACACACACGCACACGCACACGCACACGCACACGCACACGCACACACACACACACACACACACACACACACACACACACACACACACACACACACACACACACACAGGTTCTATGGCATGTGGTGTGTGTTATTTATGGACATCCCGGGCCCTTTTTATAGCAAGGCCACACGTTCCACCCCTGGACCCTCTCGTTCCTCTGAACTCGCTCTTTGCTCTTCCTCACCTCCTCCTCCTCCTCATCATCTCACTCTGTCTCCTCCTCTAAACTCTCTATTTTCTGACCTCACTCGCTTTGGTTCCTCTCTAACCTCTTTAACGCCCTTCTCCCCTTGTCCCGTCCTCTCACCTCGTCCTCTCCCCTCGTCCTCTCCCCTCTTCTCGTCCTCTCCCCTCTTCCCGTCCTCTCCCCTCGTCCTCTCCCCTCGTCCCGTCCCGTCCTCTCCCCTCGTCCCGTCCCGTCCTCTCCCCTCTTCTCATCCTCTCCCCTCGTCCCGTCCCATCCTCTCCCCTCTTCTCATCCTCTCCCCTCTTCTCATCCTCTCCCCTCTTCTCGTCCTCTCCCCTCTTCTCGTCCTCTCCCCTTGTCCCGTCCTCTCCCCTTGTCCCGTCCTCTCCCCTCTTCTCGTCCTCTCCCCTTGTCCCGTCCTCTCCCCTCGTCCCGTCCTCTCCCCTCGTCTCGTCCTCTCCCCTCGTCTCGTCCTCTCCGCTCCCCTGATTTCATCTCATCTCTCCTCTCCCTCCTCTCCCACTTCTCCCTCATCCTTTGTTCCTCCATTCCTCTCATTATCACCCGCCTCTCCCCGCTCATCTACCTCAAGCGACCCTCATCGCCTTCTCTCCTCTCTTCTCCCTCTCTTCTCCCTCTCTTCCTTCCCCTGATGCCGCTCTTTGCTTCACTCCCTTTTCTCCCATTACATTTTGGAGAGCAGGTCAGTGCGCGTCTGTAAGCCATTACTCCGTCTAACATCAGTCTTCTCAGACAAGCCGAGGAGCCTGGTGGTACCTCCTAGAATTCACTGGCAGACACACATGCACATAACATACACATAACATGCACACACTCACTCACACACACACACACACACACACACACACACACACACACACACACACACACACACACACACACACACACACACACACACACACACACACACACACACACACACACAGATATTCATGAACATATATGCACCTATGTACACTTGCACAGACTGCCAGACACTCAGTAGAAGCTGGAGCATGTAAATCACAGTAGATCTGAGACACGGACTTGCTTGTACACGCTCGTACTCGCTCATCTGTTCTCTGTCTTACTCCACTGCCTGCACACATCCCAACCATGCAACTCAGTAAGAATACTTTTTTGTTAGATCTGTGTGGAAGTGAGGTGCACTGAGGCAATGTTGTCCTCAAAACCACCCAATGCAAGACCAAGTCCAGAACAAGACCAAGTCCAGAACAAGACCAAGTCCAGAACAAGACCAAGTCCAGAACAAGGCGAGTCCAGTTCAAGATCATGATTGCAATTCTGCGATCATCGTGAGGGGGGTGGGGGGGTGGGGGGGGCGGGTGTTTCTCAAAATTGCCATCGGTTTCTGTGTTACTATTTCAAAACAAAAAGGGGTTATTAACTCATTGAGTGCCATGGACGTCCTTCGACGTCCAATTAAATAGTGACGTAGAGTGCCACGGACGTCCTTCAACGTCCAATGCGTTTTTTGACGGTGGGACGTCGATCAAAGCCTTCCGCAGCTCCTGTACAACTATAGTAGCTATTGGAGGTCTATAACCTATTTTACAGAACCCTTAGGTGGCGACAGTGCTCTCCAGATTACAGAAATGTCAGGAATACACAGCCTGAAATAGCCTTGATGAAAGAGAACCCGCTCATGCTGCAGTCCAGAGCCATGTAGATTGTTCTGGCTGCAACTGACGGTGCGTGCGAACACAGTCAATCCGCGCACACAACTGAGTCCTTCTGCCTCTGTCTGTCTGTCAGCATAGTTTCTCCACATGATTAGCCGCTAGAAAAGCAGCAGCGCGACACTGAAAAGCCAAACCTTTCACTGCAGTCCGCGTGTGGCTTCTCCATGTTGCGCTGCCTGGGAGGCGGCGCTTCCCAGGCTTCCTAGACGCTTGGTGCGAGGCTGTGTGTTACTAGTGTGGGGAGGAGTTTTCAGCTGAGGGGGGGGAGGGGGGGTGGGGCACGCAGGGCAGGACACAACTACACCACATCACTACATCAGAAAATATTACCGTATCTAGAGTCAGTGAATGTGCTTGAAATGCTGCATTTCACAAAAGGCTGAATATCTCAGCTTATAATTTGAAATGCCTGAAAACGCTGAAAACAACCTATCTTCTCCGGCTCATAACTAAAGAACGGAAAATGGTATCAATAAACTTTTTTTTGCTGATGATACAATAGAGTCTCCTTGTTCTTTTTGCGTGTTCGGTGTTTACATAGTAATATCACACAATATTCTGTGGGCCTCGAGAAATCACTGAAAACGCTCTGAAAACTCTGGCACTGGGAGCGTCCGTTCTCCAAAAGTGGCTGGCACTCAATGAGTTAACAGTAAAGATATTTATTTCATTTAGTGTCACTGTTGAGCACTAGGTATGTTCATCATCCACCAAGTAGGCAATTGTTAAGCAGAAATGTGTCAAAGACTTAAGTGCTGCTAACAAATCTGCGTGTCGTTTGTTGCCATTGTTTGGCTACATTCAATCATCAAGAGAAAAACAAATTAGTCTCAGATGATGCAAACGAGGCTGATAGTCATGACTAACAGTTCTGCATTTGTGGCTTGAAATCCATTTACCAGTAATAAAAAAAAAGGCAGATAATTCTGAGACGA
>NC_139624.1:74095533-74153033 GCF_964638095.1 Poromitra crassiceps
CTATCGAGGGTGAGATGATGGGGCCGCACGTGTCAAGTGGTCCCTCACCAGGCTTTTAACCTAAAGGGAGGTATACAGTTTGTGTTGACTCCAGCCGTGTGTTTGAGCTATCAGCTTCAGTATACAGTATATACTGTAGAGGGGGTGCGGTCTACAGGTCTGGAGGTCTGGACAAAAAAAATGCTGACAGAAGTGATTCGATTTGTGCAGCAGCATCAGGACTATTGTTAATACAAAAATTATTGACATTCTCATCACATCAGATGTATCATCACATCTAGCCGTGGTTGTTTTTTTATCAAATGTTTTGGAGAAAAAAAAGTTTGGGGGACGTTGGGAATTGGGCATGCTATGTGTTGATTGGTGCTGCTGGTGCATGTGCATGTGCTGTGCTGCATGGTAGGGTTAGGGATGATGTGAAATAATGAAATGGCATAATAGACACTAAACAATAAAAGCCAACAGAGAAGGATAATAAGACAAGCTTAAAGTGAAAGCTCAACGTTTAAAAATAGCACATTTTAAATTGTCATTCAAGTGACAGACTCAGCCCTTCTAATTATGATCAGGCAAGTCGTTCTGTAACTTGGCCATACAAAAGCTCAGTCTGCTTGTGTCTTAAGTCTCGACTTTGGAAGTGACACAAGTGGTTTTTCCCAGCAGATCTCAGGCAGCACTGCTGCTCAAGTGGTGTTAGAAGTTCAGAGATATACGGTTTGGGGCCAAGCCACGAATAGTTTTACAAGTCAATAAAACACATTTTAAATGCATCATATACACAATAGGCAGCAGCCAGTGGAGAGAAGCCAAGATGGGGGTAATCTGCTCTTCTCTCTGTTTGGTACCAGCTGTAGATGAGACAGAGCTGCTTGGTTTGGGCCAGAATCAAACGGATTACAATAGAATATCTGAAGAAAAGAGTGCATGAATCACATTCTCTAGATCTGCATATCGTCGCTGTCTATACCTCTTATCTCCAATTTCATCATTTTTTTTTTCCATAAATGGATTTAGTGGGTACCCAAAAATAAATATGTTATATTACAGGGCTATTAATATTATTATTACTATTACACTATGTTAAAATGGGAATGTTTTTTTCTTGTGAAAAATACAGTGGAATCTGCTTATAGACGGTTTTAACTTGACAACAATAACAACCATCACAACCCACCTGAATATCCGGTTTACTTCCTGCATACATAGCTGAGCGCAGGCTGATATTCGGCTCATATTAGGTTAGGCCGTGTCTCTGACAGACACATTAACAACGTAGCCTATTTCGGTCTTTATTGTATTGTAGAGTTGCTCCGATCGATCGGCACGTGATCGGAATCGGCCGATTTGGCCTTTTTCGGCTTTGATCGGAGTTATCAAAAGTGCCGATCAAACAAGGCCGATCAGAATGACACAAAATCTGCAAGAACTACTACCAGAGACGTTTCAATATAGAGATAGTGCACTCCCAGGTGCCAAGTAGTATTCTTCCGGTCTCCTAAAGGGCAGCTTGTGATTGGCTGTCTCTCCGTGTCATGAAGCTTCATTGGCTCCCAAGTTTCCTTAGGGGGCGTGGTGGTAGTGGCGAAAAAGTGTTTGGAAGTTGCACTCTCTCTATAGCGAAAGCAGCTTGGGCGAGAACAAACCCATGGAACAAACAGCACAGCAGCTAACATGGCGTCGCCTGTCTGGCAATTTTACAACTTGTTGGAGAAGGACAACAAATTTGCCGTTTGCATTGTGTGCTCAAAGGAGATACCGCGTGGAGGAACGCAGCAGAAGAGTTTCAACACTACGAACCTCATAAGACATTTGAAGGTTTCCCACGTCAAGGAATTTGAGGAGTTTACAAAGTTGGCGAGCGCTAAGGCAGCGAAAGAGCGTGCAGCAACCCAAATGCCACTCAATCAGCTAACGCTAACTGTAACAGAGACATTGAAACGACAGCAACCCTACAGCAACGACAGCAAGAAACGAAAATAAATAAATGCAAAGCTAATGGAATTCATATGTCTTGATCAGCAGCCGCTGTCTGTTGCGGAAGACCTCGGGTTCAAACGCCTCATGTCCTGCTTGGATCCACGTTACACGCTGCCAGGACGTAAATATTTAACTGACGTTTGCCTGCCGGAATTATACCAAATTGTGTACAAGCACATCGAGAGCCTTATGAAAGACAACACCACGTCAATCAGCTTCACGACTGACATTTGGAGTTCGAGTGTCTGTCCTATGTCCATGCTGAGCCTAACTGCGCAGTTTATTGATGAAAAGTTCGACCTGAACAAAGTTGTACTTCACTCACAAGAGTTTTCTGGGTCACACACCCCATGCAGCTTTCACAGACATGTTCCAAGCTGTGTTGGTGCACATGTTGTGTACATAGTATTATATTTTTTGTTTTATAAGACTGTATTTATTTTTCCACAGGAAAGCTACAGTATACAGTCTACTCTGTAAGCTCCAAGTTGTCTAAGAGAGTGTCTCTAGAGAGAGTTGCATGTTGCCTTAGCCTGCAATAAAACGGATGTCAATTCATGATACTTTCTCATCTCCTAATTTTAATACTTAATATACAATGTCGATGTTGTTAAGAATAATTAAATATATGAATAATGCGACACAATAAATAGAAGGCTTGAATTGATGGTGATCGGTGATCGGCCATATCGGGATCGGCAGATACTGCTTCCAGTGATCGGTGATCGGTGATCGGCCTCAAAAAAGCTGATCGGAGCATCTCTAGTTGTTGTCTGGTCCGCGGAGCTAGCCTGAGAGGCTAATAAAAGCTACATGTTACAGAGTAAGCTGACTATCAGTACGTTATTGCACGCATAGGCCTATCTTTACATAAAAAAAATAAAAAATAGAAATAGAAGTAGGCTATGTCAGTGTTTCCCCTGAAAAGCTGAGAAAGTGGACACTGTCAATAGTTAGCACTGTGAAGCTGAAACAATTCAGGTGGCGGTAATAATGCAACATTTAATGTTGCCAACCACCATAAAACACAGAAGAAGAAGCTGAGAAAAAGGAAATGCTGTGGGGTTGCAGCTGGTGAAAACCGTCTATAGTATTCAAGTGACCAACTGCTTATTGATCAAAAAGCTTGGTCCCGAATCTAATTAGTGATCAATACTTCGCTTACAGTGATCATTTTGGGCCTTGTCACACCTGAGAACAACAAATGTTTTTTTTAAACTACAGTAGCCTAATTCTTCTTCTTTTTTTCAAACTTACAAACTGCCAAAAATGAGCTAATGAGATACAACAGCGCTTCTTGTGGCATGTCTGTATATGGTGCGATTGCAGCATCTCTGCCTGTCTGTCTGTCTGTCTGTCTGTGGAGAGATGGCGGGGTCTCTGTCTATGTGATACCGCTGTGTTTGAAACAGTTGGAGGCCTAGGTTAACTTACTACATGGATTTTTAAAGTCAATAACATTCACTAAATAGTGAAGCTGTCCGTTTCATCACTTTATATGTACTGTATTTATGTAATAAATATCCAAAATTTCAATTAGATGGTAATCTGCATGAGAAATAAAGAAAAAGAAAAAAGTCTGTTATAATGATCATCCGCTTATAATGATCAATTTGACCCGTCCCAAGGTGACCACTATAAGAGGAGTCCACTGTAGCTTTTTTGGAAATAGAGTAAGTCTTCATTTGAAAAATATCCCTTATTTATCCCTTATTTAAAATATCACGTTTTTTTATTTTCTTCTTCACAATTCAAGTCTGAGTCGATTTTTTTTTTTTTTTTTTTTTGCTGAGGATTCTACATAGGTAGTCAGTCTAGAGTTACATCACCATCACGTCTGGAGATGGAAGAAAGTCATTACATGGTGAATAGACTGCGCTGTGTGTGATGGATGATGGAAATCCCCGCTGTATTGTGGGGTGGTGTTAGGATAAATGCCGAGGTAGACGAGACTTATTGTCTTCAAATCGACTCGAGCCCTCTGGCTGTAGTCATGATTCAGCCGGCGGACAATTACAATCAGCCAATACGGTTCTTTGTTTGTGTTCATATCAACGTTCTCTTTCTCCACAAGCTTTTCCTCTTTGGAGTTTTAGCCCTCATAGTGCTGCTGTGCTGCTGCTGCCGGCTCCGTGCAGGCGACAGGATGCGTCTGTTTGCTGTGCCTCTTCAGAAAGCGCCTGGCGCCGCTTCTCTCATGGGGAAAGTCCGGATCGCACAGAAGGAAATGCAATTACCGCCTCCCAGCAGAACCCCGGCAGAACCCTAATCACTGAGCCATGACATTAAGAGTTAGCCTTTTAACGTGTGCAATTTCAAAGACGCAGCACAAATTATTGGATTGACTCACTCGCATCTTTTTGCAGGATGTAAATAAGCTTATTAAGCGGCCATGTTTTAATATGTGCATCTCCTGACCTTATGAAAAACTTCAGCGGGAAAAACAACATAAAACAAGTCTCATTATTCAAATGGGGTCTCTAAGGAGACAGCAGTGAAATGAATATGTCTCTAAAGGCGCCCCCATTTTGAAATAATGTGTGAAAAAGGCTGTTGGTGTCCGGATGGCAGATTGTGTGTGTGTGTGTGTGTGTGTGTGTGTGTGTGTGTGTGTGTGTGTGTGTGTGCGTGCGTGTGTGCGTGCGTGTGTGCGTGTGTGTGTGTGTGTGCACGCACGTGCAAGACAGGTTGAAAAGTGCAATTTTTTTCACCCACTATTTGCAGACGTTGATTGAACATTCGATCTGTGATCTCCCACCTTCAGGCCAACGTGCTCTACTAACTGAGCTATCCGTTCATTGAAAAGATATGGGGCACCAGGCACATAATGTAGCCTACTCTATCGCTATCCCTTACACAGTCTGTACACTACCGTACGGTACCACAGACTAAACGATCATGGGACACAGGTGTATTTTATATCATGTGTACCAGACTATTATGTAACAGACTAAAATTATGTTGACTGTGTGTGTGCGTCTATAGGCTGTACGGCTTCAGAGGCTAACTTTATTTAACACCGTTAACTCCGGGGGGGGAAACAGAGCCTATACAGTCTGTTACAATAAAGAAGTCCAGAGCACATCGCTCCTCACTTTGTGCAGCTGCTCTGGCTTCAGATTCAATTCTGCATCCCGGGCAGTCTAGTCAGTCACAGCTAGCGACTACGTACTTGCGCATGCTCGTTACTGCAGGAACGCAATTCATTATTTTATAGTATTGCGCTGAAGTATTAACCATAGTTGTGTCCTGGAAGATTTTTGCTGTCAGCACATAGCCTACCGTATATATAGTCCCATATTTATGATATTTCATGTGACAGAAAATGCATTGAAAATGTAGTGTTTGCGTAGACCAGATTTCAACTCTCAGTTTCACAATGAATCGGACAAACACCAATTCACACACTATCAATATTGCCTCTATTTCAAGCTACAACAAACATTTGAACAATATGATTAACCAAATTGTGTTTTTTGACATGTTGACGTTGTAAATGCATTTTAGCCAGTCGAAAAGAGGGTGGAATTAGGTGTTAGACGTTCAAACCCAATATCACCCAGATTTCAACTCAAAATCAATGTTGAAAAAAGGGTTTGTGCTCGCTGGGGGGGGGGGGGGGGGGGGGGGGCAGTGGTTTGGTTGTATCTGTCACCATGCATTTACAGAATATACGGTACACATGTAAATCACCAGAATGCAGAGTAGATGTGGAATCAATTCTCTTCAAGCAGTACCTCCTCAATCTGTCACAGACCTCATAAAGTCTCCTTCTTCACTCCAGTTGGGAGTCAAATGGCCAATTAGAGCCCTTTCCCCTAAAGGCCTAAACAGACTCGTCCGTCCGCCTCGAATTGGAGCCGTCTCGCCGTCTGCCGGCGCCAGCGAGCCCTACACGCTAGGACGTCACTATACCCTCCCTCCTCCCACCCTCCCTCCTCCTGTGGAAGCTCCGTAGGAAAATGGCGGCAATTGAGTGCAAGGCAGTCTGAATGAAATTGAATGTAACGTTCCGAATTCTTTGTATTAAATTCTAAAAAACGACCCTCAACATTTGGGAAGGCTAAGCCACACAACTAGTTCGTTATAATCTAACGTCATGCTTTGAAGGCGACTTTACGACGATGAGCCAAGGCAACGGCCAATCACAACTCTCGTGCAGCTGACATCACGCACGTATTGTCGCCGCTGAGTTACATTTTCGAGCAGCCCCCGTCAGCCGACGGCGCCCCCTCCCCGCATGACGGCGCTCCACCCGCCGTCATGCGGGGAGGGCGGGGCGAGGCTCTGACGGACGAGTCTGTTTAGGCCTTAAGGCGCCGCTCCTGTAGAACTGAGCAGAACCAAAGAGGTGTTAAGCTTTGCAGAGTGGCTGAACCGGACCGGCGCATGCTGCCGTCAGGCTGCACTTTCTGCCTTTTCAGGACCTTCACAGATGTGCAGACAGACACACATGACCTTCACAGATGTGCAGACAGACACACATGACCTTCACAGATGTGCAGACAGACACACAGGACCTTCACAGATGTGCAGACAGACACACAGGACCTTCACAGAGCTGCAGACAGACACACAGGACCTTCACAGAGCTGCAGACAGACACACAGGACCTTCACAGATCTGCAGACAGACACACAGGACCTTCACAGATGTGCAGACAGACACACATGACCTTCACAGATGTGCAGACAGACACACATGACCTTCACAGATGTGCAGACAGACACACAGGACCTTCACAGATCTGCAGACAGACACACAGGACCTTCACAGATCTGCAGACAGACACACAGGACCTTCACAGATGTGCAGACAGACACACATGACCTTCACAGATGTGCAGACAGACACACAGGACCTTCACAGATGTGCAGACAGACACACAGGACCTTCACAGATCTGCAGACAGACACACATGACCTTCACAGATCTGCAGACAGACACACAGGACCTTCACAGATGTGCAGACAGACACACAGGACCTTCACAGAGCTGCAGACAGACACACAGGACCTTCACAGAGCTGCAGACAGACACACAGGACCTTCACAGATGTGCAGACAGACACACAGGACCTTCACAGAGCTGCAGACAGACACACAGGACCTTCACAGAGCTGCAGACAAACACACAGGACCTTCACAGATGTGCAGACAGACACACAGGACCTTCACAGATGTGCAGACAGACACACAGGACCTTCACAGATGTGCAGACAGACACACAGGACCTTCACAGATCTGCAGACAGACACACAGGACCTTCACAGATCTGCAGACAGACACACGGCGCCTCAGGCGAGGGTGTGCAGCTCGCTTCTGAACGCCGGCTGAGAGTCTCCAGATTTTCTATTTTTGTGGAGACTAGCTGTCAGAGCGTGACTTGTCCATTCTCATCTCTCTCTGAAACACAATCCTTCTGACTCCTCGGCAGCGCACAGAAAGAGACAGAGAGGGAGACAGGAGGGGGGGGAGAAAGAGAGAGAGAGAGAGAGAGAGAGAGAGAGAGAGAGAGAGAGAGAGAGAGAGGCCTGTGTCTGTTTGCTTGGTCTTGATCAGATGAGCTGCCTCCAGGCTCCGTCTCCGACTCGGCTCCTCCATTGTTCCAGTATAGTGGGAGACGTGTGGAGAGAGGTTCGAGCAGTCACACACACGCGCACACACACACACACACACACACACACACACACACACACACGCACACACACACACACACACACACACACACACACACTGACGCAGATTCATACACGCACGCACACACACACACACAGAAAGTTCACTTACTGCACCCTTGAAATGTTAAAACAGTCGTACCATTGACTAGGTCATACGCTATCCAACCATCTCTCTCTCTCTCCCACTCTCTCTCCCACTCTCTCTCTCCTCTCTCTCTCTCTCCTCTCTCTCTCTCCCTCTCTCCTCTCTCTCTCTCCCTCTCTCTCCCTTTCTCTCTCTCTCTCTCTCTCTCTCTCTCTCATTAATGCTACAGTATATCTTGCTGCTATTGCGCCGGTCTCTGCTGTTAACGGGACAAATTACACAGGCCAGCCACTCCACAGACGCACACGAACACACACACACACACACACACACACACACACACACATGCCAGCTACTCCACAGACACACACGAACAGACACACACACACACACGCCCACACACACGCGCTGGGGTGATTAATTGGTTCCAGTGGAGCCAACAGCTAATTTACTATCCCTCCTGCCATATTTCCTCAGATACAGTAAGACAACGCATCTCAAGGCAGCCCCCTTATGCCCTCCCCCCAGCTGTACATCCTGTGTGTGTGTTGTGTGTGTGTGTGTGTGTGTGTGTGTGTGTGTGTGTGTGTGTGTGTGTGTGTGTGTGCGCGCGTGTGTGCGCGTGTGTGCGCATGCGTGCGTGCGTGCGTGCACGCGCGCACAAACCACCCCCCATATGTGTGCGTGTGCGTGCGTGCGTGCATGTGTGTGTGTGTGTGTGTTAGAGTGAGTATATGTGTGTATGATTTTTGGTTGTTATGGTTGTTGTGTTGTTTTCAGCCATATAGTAATTACAGAGGAGTTGGCAGCCTGATACCAAGCTTGTTATCACTATGTGTTGACTGCGAGAAACATGTGGGAAGATTGATCATCCAAACGCTCCTCCCTGTCCTCCCATTGGATTTGACCACACCGGGACTCGTGTCTGCAAACAGCCAATTGAAAGACACACAACTGCGATAAATTTTTTTTTTTTAATCAGTAATCTATTTTCTCTGTTGTTGTCATGCAGACGATCATGGCAGGGTTAGAAAACAAACGGTATCGCTGTACAGTGTACACCGTGTTGTTGTAGCACTGTTACTCGAGCATGAGTCTC
Organism: Poromitra crassiceps; assembly: GCF_964638095.1. NCBI lineage: Eukaryota > Metazoa > Chordata > Actinopteri > Beryciformes > Melamphaidae > Poromitra > Poromitra crassiceps. The sequence continues at coordinate 74,104,375 of NC_139624.1, forward strand.
ATGTCTCACACTCGGACTTGCACTCGAGCGTTCATGCATTCGGACTTGGAAGTTGGAGACGAGGACTCATTCATTTATATTTTGCACAAGATATTCATCGCTATATTAATACCATGACATTATTCAATTTTGTGCAAGGGAACAAATGTGCGTTTTTCCTAACATGGATTCACGCTCATGTTCGGTAACTCCGGAGTCCGGACTCCGACTCAGGCAGTGGGGCACTCACCTCGGACTCGGACCCTTCTTTGGTGACTCAGACTTGGAACAGTGGGGACTGGAATACATTACATTTTTACATTACATTACGTCATTTGGCAGACGCTTTTATCCAAAGCGACTTACAATAACACACTTTTTGTCAGCAATCGAGCAATCAACTATGGAGCACAGTCTATGACAACTACAAATCCTGGAGGAACAGTGGTACGAGTTTTTAGTTTAGGGTTTTTTTTTTTTTTTTTTTTTTTTTTTTTTTATTATTAAATAAAGAGAGAGAAAGAAGAGAGAAAGAAGTTAGATCAAGAGGGGCCCAGGTGGAGCCTGAAAAGGTGAGTCTTTAGTCTTTTCCGAAAGATCGGCAGTGATTCAGCAGTCCTGACCGAAGGTGGCAGCTCGTTCCACCATTGGGGTGCCAGGGAGGAGAAGAGTCGAGATCGGGATGAGCGACTTTTGAGCGCCCGTAGCGAAGGAGGAGCGAGGCGACCTGCACTGGTAGAGGAGCGAAGGGAGCGGTGAGAGGTTTGGAACCTGACCATAGATTGCAGGTACAGGGGAGCTGACTGGTGTACTGCCCTGTAGGCCAGTACCAGTGTCTTGAATTTGATGCGAGCTGAGATGGGAAGCCAGTGGAGGTCCCGGAAAAGGGGAGTGACATGAGAGAATTTGGGTTGGTTGAATACCAGACGGGCTGCAGCGTTCTGAATGAGCTGAAGCGGTCGGATGTCGGTGGCAGGTAGGCCAGCCAGGAGCACGTTGCAGTAGTCCAGGCGAGGGACGATAAGTGACTGGACCAGGAGTTGAGTCGCTTCTCTTGTGAGGAAGGGACGGATTTTGCGGATGTTGTAGAGGGAGAACCTACAGGAGCGTGCTGTCGCAGCTATGTTGGCAGAGCAAGACAGCTGGTTGTCGAGGATCACCCCAAGGTTCTTAGCTGTTTGGGAGGGCAGTACAGTGGTGTTTTCGATGGAGATGGAGAGATCTGTGAGAGGACAGTCTTTCCCTGGGAGGAAGAGTAGCTCTGTCTTACCAAGGTTGAGCTTGAGGTGGTGGGCAGACATCCAGTCGCCAATGTCCTTGAGACATGCAGAGATGCGAGCCTCGATTTGAGTGTCTGAGGGGGGGAAGGAAAGGAAAAGTTGGGTGTCATCAGCATAGCAGTGATAAGAGAAGCCATGAGAAGAGATCACATAGGCAAGAGATCTGATATAGAGAAGAAAAAGTAAGGGGCCCAGGACTGAGCCCTGGGGGACACCGGTGGTAAGAGGGCAGGATCTGGAGACGGACCCTCTCCATAAGACCTGGTATGAGCGGTTCGAGAGATAGGAAGCAAACCAGGATAGTGCAGAACCTGAAATGCCGAGATCAGACAGAGTGGAAAGAAGGATTTGGTGATTGACTGTATCGAAGGCAGCAGACAGGTCAAGGAGGACAAGGACAGAGGAGAGGGATGAGGCCTTAGCAGTGTGAAGGGCCTCTGTGACAGCAAGAAGAGCTGTCTCAGTGGAGTGCGAAGCCTTGAAACCGGACTGCAGAGGGTCCAAGAGGTCATTCTGGGAGAGATAGAGAGAAAGTTGTTCGGATGCTGCTCGTTCAAGGGTTTTGGAAAGGAATGAGAGAAGAGAGACAGGTCTGTAGTTCTGAATAGCAGTAGGGTCAAGGGAGGGTTTCTTAAGCAGAGGCTTGACTCTTGCAGCCTTTAGATCAGGCGGAACAAGACCAGAGGACAGAGAGGAGTTTATGAAGGTAGTGAGGAAGGGAGATATGTCAGGTGAGATGGTTTGGAGGAGAGAGGAAGGGATGGGATCGAGGGGGCAGTAAGTGGCTCGGTTTGAGCTGATGAGTTTAAGCACCTCATCAGGAGAGAGGGGGGAGAAGGAAGGAAATCCAGGGACCGCGGGCCGAGGAGCAGGATTGGAGTCGGGAGTGTTAGTGAGGGTGCTTGGAGGATGGAAGGAGGAGCTGATGTCATCCACCTTTTTAGTAAAGAAGGTTACAAAATCGTCAGCAGAGAGGGAGGAGGGAGGGGGGGGCGGGGGAGGGTTGAGGAGCGTAGAGAAGGTGGAGAACATTTTACTGGGGTTGGATGCAGAGGACTGGATTTCAGAGATGAAGAAGGAGGTTTTTGCTTTGGAGACAGCAGAGGTGAAGTTGGAGTGAATAAGATGGTAGGAAGAGAGGTCTTCAGGGTGGTGTGATTTTCTCCATTTTCTCTCAGCTGCCCGAAGCTCTGTTCGATGAGTTCGCAGAGTTTCGGTTAGCCAGGGAGCAGGGGGAGAGGATCGGGCAGGTTTAGTGGTGAGAGGGCAGAGAGAATCAAGAGCAGAGGAGAGAGAGGATAGAAGAGTGGTGGAAGCCTTGTCAGCGGACAGGAGAGCAAACTGCTCGGCTGAGGGAAGCAAGGAGAGGACGGTAGAAGAGAGGGAGTCAGGTGAGAGAGTTTTTAGGTGGCGTCGGGTGGTGATAGAGTGAGGGGGTGATGGGAGGGAGGAGGGGATGGGGATGGGAAGAGAGAAGGTGATAAAGTGGTGGTCAGATACAGGAAGAGGGGTCACAGTGAGGTTAAAGGTGGAGCAGGATCTGGTGAAGACCAGGTCAAGCACATTTCCTGCTTTGTGAGTAGGAGGAGATTGAGAGAGGTAGAGGTCAAAGGATGAGAAGAAGTTAAGGAAAGGGAGAGAATTTAAGGTTACTGGCTGGATGTTGAAATCACCCAGCAGGATGAGTGGAGTACCATCCTCAGGAAAGAAAGAGAGAAGGGTGTCCATCTCGTCCAGAAAGTCGCCTAGTGGACCAGGCGGGCGGTAGATTACCACAATGTTGAGTTTGATGGGTAGGGATACGGCAACTGCATGGGACTCAAAAGATGAGATAGACAGATGAGAGAGAGAGGTGACAGTGTAGGTCCATTTGGGAGAGATGAGGAGACCAGTGCCTCCACCACGGCCGGAGGGCCTGGGTGTGTGGGAAAAGGAGTACGCAGCAGAGAGGGCTGCAGGAGTAGCAGTGTTTTCTGGGATGATCCAGGTCTCTGTGAGAGCTAGGAAGTGGAGGGTTTGAGATAGAGCATGAGCCGAGATGGTCTCAGTTTTCTTAACCGCCGACTGACAGTTCCAGAGACCTCCGGCAATGGTAAAAGAAGTAGTTGTGCGTTTAGGGTAGGAAAGATTACCAGGGATACTACACCTGAAGCTGCCGTGTCTACGGCGTCTGTGGGTTGAAGCTACAACAGGGATGGGGAGAAAACACATAGTTAGGAAGAGGAGTAGTTATAATAAGAAGTGAGAATAAGAGAAGTAGAAAAAAGCCTGTGCTCTGGCCTCCCTGCGACGGACTCCCGCAGAAAGACTCCCTCCGTCTTTGTTCCCGAGTCTTAGTGCCACGAGGGTTAGTGCCGCTTACAGCTGCCGCTGTAGACTGACTATGCTAAGATATACTACATCTACAGGGTTCTATGCCCCGCCCTCTGCAATCAGCCGATAGTTTCACAGCTCACCTGATCACCTGATCACACTCAGCTGTGATTGAATGGCCCACAATATAGGCAGATAGGAGTCTAGCACTACTTTTTTAAAACCACAAGCTAGTCAAAGTAAAAAACCAAACTAAAAAACTCACCAGTAATTCTAGCAGGAATATTTAGCAGATAGACAAGTAACAGCACAGCAAAGTTGCTCAGTTGGACTCAAAATGTGTTCTAACTGAGACAGCCAGCTGGATGCCTTTTTAAAGCCAGGGAGTTTCTATGCCCCGCCCTCTGCAATCAGCCGATGAATACGACACCGGCCGTACACCAACTCCGCTAAATGTGTTAGCTCCAGGATCATGTAGGCCTACAGTATATTTAAAAGCTAATAAAACCAAATATGAGCCAACAACATGATCTGTCAAAAGTTTCGCTCATGTGACGGATTCATTCGTCGGTGACTTGATTCAACAGTGTTCCAGTCCGAAACAAAAGAGGTTGTTTTCCTTGCTAATTTCACATTGTCAGCTGCATGAGAGTAATGTTCCTTTCCTTTAGAGTGTGGTTAGCTCCAAGTTCGACATAACATGTCATTCTCCTGCCAGGTGAGTCTTTGTCCTTTTGAAGTCAGATCAATGAGCTGCTCGTTACCCAGCATATAACTTCTGCCCTTCACCGCCTTGTTTTTTTGGGGGCCATATACTGTAGCAGCAAGTTTCTTCACTGCAGAACTGTGGAAAGTTGCATGCTGCTGGTGTAAATGGCAAGACAGTTTGAGACTTTCGACTCACTTCCTGGTGCACAGCTGTAGACAGTGATAGTGTAATTTCGTACCCCAGCGAGACAGTCGGCTACCCGTTAGCCAAGCATGTAATTAAAGCTTTAAAAATGTCACCATCCCACAGCAGTGGGCTTTATGCCCCTTATCGCTGCTGTCCCAGGTGTGTGTGCGTGCAGTGTGTATAGCTCGGTGTGTGTGTGTGTGTCTATCTATCTGCATGTTGTGTGAGTGTTTTCTGTTGTATTATAAGTCTTGGTAGTGTTGTTTGCCATCTCTGCACCTCTGCCTTGATTGGTCGTCAGGTCAGGTGACACCGCTCATCTCTGGTGGATTGGCCCGAGCTAAAAACACCACGCAGAGAATAAAAGGCTTTGAAGCGGAGGACATCTTTGATGGCGATGCATCACCATTAACCACTTTTTTATGTGGAGAAAATGACGGGAAATACTTCAAACATCCACCAGAGGATCGTTTTGATCGTCTCTGGGGGTGAAAACATAAAATTGGTCTCGCAGCAGATATGCTTGCAAATCAGCATAGGTGTTTGGGAAAGGTCGGCATTACTCTTCAGCAGTGTTGGGGGTAACTTACAAAAGTAACATATTAACTTTTAGCAGTAACTCAGTAATATAACTTATTACGAATAGGATTTCAGTAATATTATACCAGTTACTCAAGTTACAAATTGAATACTCAAGTTACAAATTGAGTTGCATTTCTTTATTTTTTTTCATCAAAGCAAATATTTAAATAAAGTTACAATCATTTCCTAATCAAATCGTGTGTTTTTATACAAATAACCACTATAGATGACAATAACAAAGAAAAAGGATAACATTTAGAATTTTGGACGGTTTACGCTGACTTCAAGACGGTTTTAAGAAAAAATCCGGGATGGTTCTGGGCCGGCGATGTCATTCTGCTACTGCAGTTATTTTGGTGAAAGTAATGCAAAAGAAGTGTTATAAGTAATGAGTTACTCTACACAGACAGTAATATTGTAAAGTAACGTATTACTTTCAAATGAAAGTAACTAGTGATATGTAGTATATTACATTTTGAAAGTAACCTACCCACAACACTGCTCTTCAGTGCTAAATCAAATCACGTATATGACACTGCCACTGAAGGAGTAGTCAGGAACTTTGTTTTATAGGGGGCTGCTAGCAAACAAAGACTTTGCCGCTTCTCTGTCAGAGGCAGCTTTGTAGCGCCTCGTCGTCGAGGTTGCCACCAACTCCGGGCGGAACAGATAGTTTAGGGACAGCGGATGACAGACTCTCGCTTTTCCGTCTCCGACATTTAAGCCACACAGAGCCGCGAGGTTGTTGTGACAACCTGCTCCTGTGAACACCGGCTTCCTCTTGACACTGAGAACAGCTCAGACAGGGTGCAGCCGCGGTGTCAGCGCCGCGCTGACTCAACAGCCCCATCACTGCCCGCTCGCTCGGATGCTGCAGTTTTTGCACATTGACACTACGTTATAGAGACGTATTACAGAGACCACGGACGAGGTAGAGATAGCTTTGGCTTCAGAGCCCCGTTGGAAAATGTTAATTCGGCACTGAAAGGCAGAGAGCACTGATGAAGACACGGGTTTAATTTCCCCCGTCTACGTTTGCCTGTAGCTTTGGCCTTTTCTATGATTTCCTCGCTGACTTTTTACTCGCAGAACACGGTTAAAGAATAATTAGCATTCCCCGACGCAAGAGAAATGAACACAAAGCGAAAGGATCACTCAGTCTATTTTTACCACTACTTTGCTCAAAACCCCAAAGTATATCCCACCAAGCTCAGACGTGAATTCTAGGTAATTATGAATTAATTTTGTGACTGTGTAGCCTGGAAGCTGTCCCTTACCTTGACCTGAATTTGGCAAGTGAACTGTTTCAAAGCCCCGCTCTGCTCAAAGGGCTAGTCCTCCAGGCTTGCTGTAATGGCTGTAAGTCACACAGCTCGTATTAGACTACGTGCAGTTAGGAAGACAGGGCCAGGTCATTCTGCTAATTGCTTTCTAGCGGCGTGTGGGAGCACTTCCTGTGGATATGGATGTTCCTTCCTTCCTTCCTCTTCCAGGCATGATGTCACTTCTTTCTCTTTGCCACTTACTGCATGTTACTGCATTTTGGCGACGCCTCGCCTTGTCTGGGACTGTCTGTCATGGATCGACGCGATCGAGCGCTAGAGGCTCTGAGCACGCGGGCTAAAAATAACACAACGCATTTGGGAAGAGCTCCGGAGAGTTATGGGTGGGACGCGGCTGAAATTGCTGGGTGTGTTGTATGAGTGAGAGAGTCGCTGTGTGTGTGTGTGTGTGTGTGCGTGCATGTGTGCGTGCGTGCCTGTGTGTGTGTGCATGCGTGCATGTGTGCGTGCGTGCCTGCGTGTGTGTGTGCGTGCGTGCATGTGTGCGTGCATGTGTGCGTGCATGTGCGCGTGCGTGCCTGCGTGACGTATGTGTGTGCATGTAAGTGCGTGTGTGTGTATGTGTGTGTGTGTGTGTGTGTGTGTGTGTGTGTGTGTGTGTGTGTGGACGTGTATGTCTGTGATGTACGTCCCAGATTTAACTGTACCAAGGCTGTGGTTGTGGCCAGGCAAGCCATCAGGGCCAGTCTCAAAAAGCCTTCAGTACACACATGCACAGCCTATGGGTGTGTTTAAGATTCATTGTGTTTTTCAGCATGTACGGGGCGGGGGGCTGGTAGAGTCTGAGGTATATTTTTACAATGTACAACCATTACTCAGGAGCAGAGGTAGCACGACATTATCTTAAATTGACCCTCCTCGACTGTAAAAGTTGGAGTCGAAGTTTGTTGAAACGAACTTTGAGAGTTTGAAGGCTTTCGATGTTACTTTCAGTCAGCCAGCGGAGAGCCTCGGTGCTGCTGTTCCCCCGTCCCCCAGCGCCTCGCGTCTTATCAACTGTGTGTGCCTTCCTTCTCTCCATCTGCTGAGAGAAATACGCCGCAAATAACGCTTGTGTTTTTTGATACCTTTGCTATTCCTGCTTGTTGCAGCAGCGCTCCCCACCCCCAGCCCAACAACGGCAGATTGGAATCTCGGAGCATTGTGGTCCGCGGGGGGACACGCCTATCTGCTATTTGTCCTATTTAATGTTTATTCCAATTTAGAGCTGTTTGTGGAACAGATTGGAAGGCAGTGGGCCTCAAAGTGGGATTATGTCGTCGGGGGCAAAGATACAGCGTCGCTCTGAAGATACAGAGTGCATCAGAAAACATGCAGGGGTTGTGGAAAACCTCGGAGCTCCGAAATGTCAACCTCTCAGAAAACAGCCATGTTTTACAGCCTGACCAATGTCTCTCTCTCTCTCTCTCTCTCTCTGTCTCCTTTTTTTTTTTAATAATCAAATGAGTTTTATAAAGGTTTTGTAACCCATAAAGGTCGGGGGGGGGGGAATTATAATATACAAGTAGTTAAATAGGATACCTACACCACCCACACTTGAGAAAAACGCAAAAATCGAGGGGGCGTGTTTAGGGCACCTACGTCATCAAAGGGGGCGTGGCTTCTTTTTTTTTTTGAAAAGTCATTTTTTCAGTACTTCTGCAAAGTGCACTTCTCCATTTTTTTTGCCTTGTGTTTTAAAAACACCTTTCTTGGGAAAGTCATTTTTTCAGTACTTCTGCAAAGGGCACTTCTCCATTTCGCCCTGTGCTTAAAGCCATTTTGAACAAAAATGCTTTATTTCACTTGTTCTCCAAAGGGCACTTCTGCATTTCCTCCATATCAGTTAGACCATCTTGTGGGTGTTGCAATATTGTGCGCATCACACAGACAGCCTGACAGCGTGTATAAAGCCACCGTGTCAGCCAGAGCAAAGACAGCGCAGCCGTTGGCAGATCACCGCTGCAGCAGCCACTGACAGATCACTGGTCCAACATCGCGTTCACCGGTGAGAATGGATTTTTGGTTTTTAATACTGTTTTAATTAGACTATCCATCTAATATATATATATATATATATATATATATATATATATATATATATATATATATATATAAAGGCCCATTCCGTTGGTTTTGGCGAGAAATAAATGTGCACAAAGTGTTTATTATTGGCACTGAGTGAATGCGCCTTGACGTCACTTAAAAATGCCGACCAGGGGCGTTTCTCTCAGACCAGCCGTTCAGAAGATACATTGGAAAACCTGTTTCGAAGTGGAGAGCATCTCCCGCCACAGCTAGAGGATGTGACGTCTCGCGCGTTCACGTCGAGCTTGTCTCTTGTCCTAGACGCTAACAGGAAATGGCTGAAGTAGCTTTTAACGTTACGCTCGTCGCTAGCTGCTAGCTAAAGGAAACAACAAAACACAGACTCCAGAAAAAGTCCAGACTAAATAAATAAATATTTATCTAATGAAGCCCGTCTGGCCAGACAGCAGCAATGTGACCGACATCGGGGGGAAACTAGAGTCAGGACTGTGTTTTCGGTTCATGAAGGGAACTTGCTGCTTGTAGCTACTGTAATGTGGTTTTGACCAGATAACGTTAGCTGCTTGCTAATGGATTTTCAAGATTCAAGATTTGTACTGTCACTCCGTAGTACAAGTATCTGACCACCTGGTCAGAAACTCTGCTAACATTACCGTCTTGTGTGAAGTAATGCAACCCTAACGTTACTACCGTTATGCTTATGGTCATGGAACATTATTGTTTGACTGCATTTAGCTGCGGTGGTGATTCGTTAGCTTGATGCTATACGCGGCTAACTAATAGATTTAGCTATATTTATAGAAATTACCACCAGCCCCACTAATAACGTTACTGTCTTGTGTTGATAATGAATCTAACAGTCGGAAATATGCCTAACGTTAGCCTACTGTCTGTTATGCTTACGGTACATTGTTTGACGGTAGGCTACCGTACATACAGGGGGAGCAGGCTATTTCCTGGCTTGTGCTAACATGAGTATCCGCAGCCAGCAGGCTCTGACTGCAGTGGGACTGCACATACTAGTAATGTTAGCTTGATGCTAATCGCGGCTAACTAATATTAATTTACATTTATAGAAATTACCACCAGCCCCACTAATAACGTTACCGTCTTGTGTGGATAATGAATTTAACAGTCCTAAATATGCCTAACGTTACTGTTATGCTTATGAAACATTGTTTGATTGTTCAGTTTGGTCAACTCCAGGCATTACACGGTACCGTACATACAGGGGGAGCAGGCTATTTCCTTGCTTTTGCTAACATGAGTATCGACTTGCCCGCAGCCAACGCAAGCCAAAACACGGCCAAACATGCCACAATAACGTCCCCTAATTCATCCAGAATCCTTCCTGGGCATCTCGAGGCTGATCTGACCGATAAATTGTCCAGGTTGCCGTTTTCAAGTGGCTTTTATGAGTTAACGTTACAAAGCAACGAACAGCTCTGCTGTTGCCAGGCAACTGCTTGTGCGCGTGCGAGTATGGTGCCCGCGCGTCAGCTCGTTCACACGCTGCCTGCAGTTACACTAACGGCCACCGGCGTCAGTAATAGTGAGTTTTGACGGATTGGGCCTTTAAGATCCTTTGCCTTGTTTTTATGGAATGTTATATTAACAAAAACATTAATAAAACAGCTTTTTACAGCTATAATCCAGAGACCAGACTGGTGGATACCAGGCGTTCAGATGAATATGCCATATTTCCAGACGGTGATCATCAGACCAGAATCAATCTAAATCGAGGATCTGTGCTACGAGATATCGCTAACAGACCTAGAGGGTGAGAATGAAACATTGTTTGTTTACATAAAGAGTTTGTTTAGAAAAAATGGGTATGGTAAACATACTTCTACCAGTTTTTTTGAAATGTTGTTTTTTACCCCCGCAGAACGGGTTCTCACACAGGGGAATTGTTATTTCATCCACATCCACGAAGACAGACAGCCATAGAGGCAAACCACGCGACTTCCATAGATACAACCCGGATGCCCCCAAACAACATCCATCTGATAACGTCACAGCTGAGGACAACGGACTGGATCCAAATGATTTTGTAGATTTAATCGACCATATGTGAGTACAAACATAATTCAGATATAACAACCATCATTATATATATATATATATATATATATATATATATATATATATATAGGCTATATGTATTTTTTGAGATAGACTTATATCCATCGCTATTTTTTTTTTTTTCCAGCCTGGAGACAACCCCCAACAGCCAGGAGACAACCCCCAACAGCTCAGCGCTGACCCCCGATGCAGACTTGTATCGACCTTCACCACCAACATCACCTGAACCATCGTTGAATGCCACCATCCAGCCCAGCGACCAGACACTGAACGCGTGGATTGCACAGTACAGGGATCAACCTTCACCATCAGACACGCCCACACCCCTCTCCATCAACAACAACCAACCCACGTGGGTGGACCCGGATGTGCAGCTCAGCGAACACACGGACCCAACAGCTGAAGACACCATCAACAACCAACCCACGTGGGTGGAACCGGATCCACAGCTCAGCGACCAATCACTGCTAGCTTGGATTGCCGAGTACGAGGGGGAGGAAGCTTCAGACACGACCACACCCCTCTCCATCAACAGACCACAGTGTATCGACGAGAACGCGATACCCCCACCCTCGCCTGATCATCAACCTCGCGAGAAGACCCAACAACTCTCAGGTACCTCTGACTCAGATAAACAGAGCGTGTATAGACGTTTAAGAAATGGTTATAGGATAGTGCAGCGCTCTCAAAGGAGATTTGAACGTACATTGAGAGCACTCAGACGCACACACACACACGGTGGATGGCATCGGCTGATGCCAATTTGAAGACAATTTTGATACATCAGAATATACAATGCTCCATGCTTGAAAAATTGAGGAATGTTTAATTTTTTTTTTTTTTTTGTGTAAAGTACAGTAAGGTAGAACAATGACACTATCACCATCACCATCATTTTAAAAAAGTCCATGTATACAGAGATCAATTAAACAGCCAACATGGCTAAGCGTAGGCGACATGCAGATGAAGATAATCCAACACCTCCCTCTAAATTGACTAGATATTTCAACTCTGATAAAGCCCCTCCCCTTAGAATAGACTGGAGTGAGCAAGGCGTCGCTTATGCTTTAGAAAATGGCCTACCTACGGGGGTGGATAATAATAACGACATTAGCGCCTGGGCTAACGCACAGACGCGGATAATCAAACGCTACATAGCTGATTTACCACCCCGGAGAAGCTGCATTGTACAGCAGACCGGTGGAGCTTTGCCTACCCCAACACAACAACATCAACACGCGGAACCCCAAAATGACGCAGCTGCTGCGTCATCAGAGTCAGTCGATCCACGAGGGACACCCCTGCAAATAGATGCGTTATCAGACTGCGACGACACGTCATCTCCCCCAGCCGACACGGTAGCCCCACCCGCGTCATCAGAGTCAGTCGTTACGCTTACGCCCCCACAACAAATAGCAGCGTCATCAGACCGTGACGATACGTCATCAAATGCCGACACACTACCCACACCTGCGACAGTCGTTACACCCCCACAACAAATAGCAGCGTCATCAGACTGCGACGACACGTCATCAAATGCCGACACACTACCCCCACCCGCGACAGTCGTTACATCCCCACAACAAATAGACGTGTCACCAGACCGCGACGACGACGACGGTATCACTACACCGACTGTAGACTCTATGATTCAACCCCCAGCTGCCATCTCTCCCAGTGATTATACCGTTAGACATATAGATGCATTCAACGCTAGGATATACCGTCAAAATATAGATCTACGTGATATTAACACTGATAATCTCGAATTGGTGCCTGGCATGGTCAGACAGAGATTAACAGGGTTAATTGATCTAGTTAGCAGCGAGGTCCCTATGGGCAGCATTATGGATGTAACGCTATCAGGTGATAGCTTAGCTGCCGATGTGCATACTATCGCCACAGTCGGAGACAATGCTGGTCCGGAATTTCTGGAACAAATCATAGACGCAATTCAAAGCAATGATGAGTCAATGATCTCTGGAGATCTATCACTTGCTATCTCAGTTGCACTGAATCAGCAAGGGGGTGGTAGGCTTAGGCTGATGGATATACAATATAAAGATATTATTGAGCGAAAGATTAAGTGGCTCTATGACCCCCATAATGGCCCTGGAAATAATCTATGTTTTGGCATGGCTATAGCCAGACATTTTAACCCTGATTTAAACAACGCTAGTCTATTGGAGAGAGCTCGAGAAATATTCACTGAGCTGGGTTTTAACCATATGCATAAAGTATCATTTGCCGATATCGGAACTTTTGAACGGCATTTTGACAGCAAGATAATCATCTTCCACCACAAAGAGGCTTCTAAACGAAGACACCCATTTATGACCACCGATGTCCCCCACCCAAAAACAATTTGGCTTTACCTATATGCCGAGCATTATTATCTCATCCTCAACCATAAAGCATTCTTGGGGGGTGGTTATGTCTGCGACTACTGCTACCAGACGTATCAGGAGCCTTATTCACATGTATGTAGACACATCTGTAATGTCTGTTACGGACCTCCTCACATAGAATCAACCCAGGCGGGCCCCAGTGTTAAATGTGATGTTTGCAGACGTATATGTCGAACTCAGACTTGCTATGATGCACACAAGAGACGAGACAAGCATAGCATCTCCCCCTGCGAGAAAATGAGATATTGCCCACAATGTAAAATGATCCACATTCACAGACCCAATACGGCCCACATATGCAACTCAACAAGATGCAATCACTGTGGCGTGCCACTAGGGGCGCAAGAGTCTGACCATACCTGCTTCATACAACCTACTCCGCTAGAGGAGCACCATGAAAAGTATATATTTTATGACATCGAGACAAGAATAAATGCAGAAGGCATGCATGAAGCGAGTTTTGTATCATCTATGACTCTTGAGTCAGACAAGGCTACAAATTTCACTGGTGCCGGTGGTAAAGACTGTATCGGTGATTTTTTAAAGTTCTATTCCAACCCTCGCTATGCAGAGCACACGTTTATAGCTCATAATGGTAGTGGTTTTGATGGATATTTAATATTAAAACACATGGTGTCTCAAGGACTAACTCCCTCTGTCATTATTAAGGGGTCCAGATTGACAGCCATCTTTTCCCCATACAAAAAACAGAGGTTCACAGACTCTGCCAGCTTTCTGCCCATGCGTTTAGCTGAAACCCCAAAAGCCTTAGGGTTTGCTGAATTAAAAGGCTATTTCCCATACAAATTTAACACAATAGAAAATGAAAACTATATTGGGATCATCCCCTCAAAAGAGATGTTTGGGTATGGTACAATGCGCGAATCAGATAAACAGAAGTTTTTAACCTGGTATAAAAGTAGTAAGCGCTATGTGTATAACTTTGCTAAGCAACAGGCCAAGTATTGTGCACAAGATGTTCGTGTCTTACGTCAGGCCTGTATTCTTTATAGGGAAGCGTTCATCAAATGCACCAACGTCGACCCCTTCCGCTATGTCACGCTCCCCGGGGCATGTATGGCTGTTTTTAAAACAGCATTCCTAAAACCTGACACCGTCGCGCTCACCTATAACGGCTGTTATACAGGTCAGAACCGAACATACAGTGCTGCATCTATGCAGTGGCTGTCTTTTCTGGCTCATAGCCAGAATATCAACATTACACATGCTCTCAACCATGGCGAGCATAGAGTCGGGTCGTATTATCTAGATGGGTTCTGCCCCGAGACTAATACTGCATATGAATTTGCCGGCTGTTTCTTCCACGGGTGTGATCGCTGCTACATTTCAAATGACACACATCCCTACAAAAAAGCAACGTTTGGGGAGCTGTACCAGGCTTTCAACAACAAAATAGATACTCTAGAATCTGTGCACGGGTTAAATGTAATCGTTTTATGGGAGTGCGACTGGACCCGTATGAAACACACGGATGCTTCCGTGGTGGCGTTCATGAGGTCTTACACAGAGACCGAGCGTTTGAACCCACGCCACGCCTTATATGGGGGGCGAACAAACGCCTTAAAATTACACCATAAGGTTGAAAACGGCGAAGCGATACATTATGTGGACTTTTGTTCTCTATATCCATATGTACAGAGCACAAAGGAGTACCCTCTTGGACATCCTAAAGTTATTACGAGGGATTTTGATGATATCTCGACCTATTTCGGACTCATCAAGTGCGTAATAGCACCCCCTAGGGGTTTGCTCCATCCCATCCTCCCTTTCAGAGCACACGGAAAACTGATGTTCCCTCTTTGTCGCACATGCGCAGAAGGGCTCTCTAAAGATGAGTGTACCCACAACGAGACCGAGAGAGCCCTCAGCGGCGTATGGGTTTCGTTTGAGTTACATAAAGCGATCGAGAAAGGTTATCGTATTATTTCAATATCTGAAGTCTGGCATTTTGAACATCGCACAAAGGAATTATTCCAAGGGTACGTAAAGGCTTTTCTCAAACGTAAACAGGAAGCGAGTGGATTCCCAGCCGACGTCACTACGGATGCCGAGAAAGACGCGTACATTGTCGACTACCAAAAAGTCGAAGGTGTGGTTTTAGACAAAACAAAAATTGTGTACAATCCTGCATTACGTGCATCGTCCAAATTGCTTATGAATACACTTTGGGGACGATTTTCTCTACGAGATGAACACTATACATGTGAAATAATTAATAAACAGGATCGTTTTGTACAACTAATGTTCAGTGATCAGTTCATTGTGAGTCAATTCCGCTTCCTCACCGATGAGGTCGCTATTGTGCAATGGAGACATGCAACCGGTCAAGCCCCGAAGGCAAAGGATATTAATGTCTTTCTAGGCGCGATGACCACCGCATATGCACGTTTGCAACTGTATGAAATAATGGATAAACTTGGTCCCCGTGTGTTATATAATGATACCGATTCAATAATTTTCACAGCGCGGGAGGGGGAGTGGACCCCGGAACTCGGCAAGCATTTAGGACAATTGACAAGCGAGCTTGAACCTGCCGAGTACATTACACACTTTGTATCAACGGGTCCAAAATCGTATGCATTTATCACCAACACAGGCCGTTCCTCTGTGAAATGCAAAGGTGTCACACTAAATACTAGTGCAAATAAAAATGCTGTCACATACGATTCCCTTTTACGCCTAGTGGAGGCGTATGTGACGGATGCTGAAGTTAATGTTATTAGAACAACCTCTGATCGAATCAGGAGGCATAAATTATCGCTACAGCTAAGCAATCAGTCATTAGTTAAACGCCTTCAGGTCGTCTATGATAAACGCCGCGTTCTGAGCGACTTCTCTACGCTGCCATATGGATATTAATAATGTCATCAACATGCAGGGGGGCTTTGATGCACGCTTGTTGCATCCTTTTACTATGATTATTTCTGGCCCGTCTGGTTCTGGAAAAACTTTTTTTGTGAAAGCCATTATTCAAAACGCACCCCAACTGATTACACAACCGTTGGATAATATCGTCTTTTTATACGGCTGCTGGCAAAAAGTATACGATGATTTATTACTGATTAGACCAATTACTTTTATTGAGGGGATTCCGGCCTCCTTAGCAGACGACAGTCTTTTTCCCCCCGATAAGAGCAACTTACTAATTATTGATGATCAGATGTCTTCCGCCGTCAATAATTCAGAGGTTCAAAATGTATTTACTAAATACTGCCATCACAGAAATTTAAGCTGCATCTATCTGGTCCAGAATCTTTTCGCCCAAGGCAAGGCAAGTCGCACTATAAGTCTCAACACTAATTATCTTGTGTTATTTAAAAACCCTCGCGATAAACAACAAATAAGCATCATAGCACGTCAAATGTACTCCAAAAATTCAAAACATTTTATGGAAGCCTTTCAAGATGCCACATCAAGTAATTATGGGTATATTCTCATAGACTATAAACCAACGACACCTGACCTGTTAAGACTCAGAACTGAGTTAACCCCCGAGCGACAGGTTGTCTATCTGCCCAGAGGGGGAAGAAGCTAGGCTCTTTTAGAAATGTCTGCTCGTGTACATAGGAATTTTGAACTTCTTCAGCATCTTTATAAGGCGTCCCCCAAAGGACGCAAGACCATTCTTGCCACAGCCAGCAATGATCTAATCAATGCACTATGTGAGCTTGCATTGAACCTATTAAGAGGCAATATTCCACTTTCTCCTAAACTTCACAAGAGATTAAAGAAAAGCAAAGCGTTACTTAGATGGTTTGCCAACAAAAAAGTTACACTATTGAAAAAAAAGAAAAAGATTAACCAACGCGGTGGCTTTATATTCCCTTTACTCGCTGCGGCTATTCCTATTATTAGTGGTCTTTTTAATCGAGGCTGATCATGGAGCACACCACCAAAATGTTCCTTGTACCGCACAATCAGCTCAAGGCTCTCCAGACACGCCCACCTGCTACTCCCAGCGCCCCCCCTGACATCAGAACAAAGGCTCAGTGTGATCTAGACCGATTGATGACAGAGGTCCTAGATGAACCCAGCGTTGATATACATAGCAAAGCGGTGAAATATTCAAACATTTTACATAGATATTTGACTCTGGCGAAACAGGCCGATAACGAAAAGAACACTCTAACACTATTGATGCCAAATTCTGAGCCAGCTGAGCCATTACCGCATGTGAATGATAACAATGCGACACCGGCTGCCATAACTGAGGTATTACAGCACATACCAGCACACAGCAAAAACAAGGCCTCACACGTTCTGAACGCTATCTCCAATGCATCGGATAGGATCAGATGGACTGGTAATGGACAGCTAGTTATTGACGACCAGCCTCTCAGGGGGTCACACATATTTGATTTAGTCAAGTTTATGACAGGCTCACAGCTGGTTAAAGAGTCGGCTCGCCCATTAGGATGGCGAGAGTTTCTTAAGACACTAGCAGAGATAAATGTCCCCTCCTCTACCGTGACAAATAGGAGTCTCCGTCGTCTGTTTGAGTATAGCAAGACAATGCATGGTGCAGATGATGATGATGATGATGATAGGGTGGTTGATGGGGTGATGTTTAGCCCCACTAATAACTCATGGAGTACCTATTAGAATTTTCTATTATACTCTATATTATTATACTTTATTTTACTCTATTATTTTCCATTATTTTCTATTATTATTATTATTATTATTATTATTATTATTATTATTATTATTATTATTATTATTATTATTATGCTTTATTTCCATTTTATTTTCTATTATTTTCTATTATACTTTATTTTTACTCTATTTTTTATTCAAATGATTCTAATTGAAAACAGAGCATTCAAATTCTATTTACTTTATTATTATGCTTTTTTTTTTTTCATTTATTTTCTATTATTTTTATTATTTTTATTATACTTTATTTTTACTCTATTTTTATTCAAATGATTCTAATTGAAAACAGAGCATTCAAATTCTATTTTTTATCCTACCATTCAGGGTGAGGCTTTTACAACCTCAGCATTTTTTGTTACATGCTATTGTTTCTCATCCTATTTTTATCATATCATGATGTATGATCATATTGTTGTTGTTTTCATAATGCTCAAAATATCCTATGTGCATATTGAAAAATAAAATAAAAAGTCACAACCAGCATTGTTTCCAGTCTCATATGATTTATTTGATTGAAAATGTCACATACAGGTCTGTGGTGTTGCACATTGTATACATTTTAAATGATAACTTTTACATGATCCAGGCTGTATTCTACTTACAAAGGTACATACCATATTATCGTTACACAGAGTATCACTAGTATATTTTTTCATAACACTTTGATACGATAGGCCTTTTTGGATGTTGATTAAAAAGAATATGCAATGTTGCCCACAGCTGACAGAGGCGCTGTTCTGGACCTGTACAGATGAATAGGTGACATGGCGGCTATTACGATCTATAAAACATGCTATTTCCTTTGGGAACCCGGTGAAATCAGGAGGATTGCCATAACTGTCAAAAAACATAGCTTCTCTGGCTGCAGTTATATATATTGCGAGCCAGTGTTGTCCCGGCCTGTCACTGTAGTCGGTGTTAACAATAACCATAGTAGGAAGCGACCGTACATATCGCGGAAGTGCGTCGGCGGGTAGTACACCCAACAGTTGCACGCCTTTTGCAAGTTTCTTCCTGAGAATCCGATCAATCTCCATTGTGTTCATAGTGTCTAGGTCTAGTAATAGTCCAATAAGACCTGTCTTTTCCCTGAAATTTCTAAGATGCTGTCAAAGACACTGTAGCAGATTATGTTGATGGTGCGAGCCAGAGGCTGTCTGAATCGGACATCAAGTTTCACATTGCCTGTTCTAATCAAGCTGACGTTTCCTGTGTTAGCACCATCTGCTTCCAGGTTAAAGCAAAACAGTGTATAGCCGCTACCATATTCTTCGCGTGTGATAGCGAGAGGGCGGTCCTTCAAATGACGACCGGTGGCTTGGAATAGCTCGTAATATTCCCTGACGTACTCGCCAGTGGTGAAATTAGGCATAAATGGTCGTGCAGGGTATGAGTGACCATCACAATATAATGCCATAAATTCAATGTTGAGATTAAGGAAATTAAAGGGATTTCTTGCATAATTCCCGCTATATGCCTCGTTATCAACGAATGCAATTATTATAAATTTAGGTATCTGTCCAGTGTATAAGTTTTCATGATTTGTCATTCTGAGACCTCTCCCGACTGTCACTGTCTTCAGTGAAACCCTATCCATGGCGTAGCGCGCATTAGCGTGCGTTAGCGCCCTCATGTGGGCAAGCCTGACAGCTGGGGAAATGCTAACTTTCTTCAGATAGAGACTTGCGCTAAGTATATTCACCCCGATTTGTTTATCAGGAGTGGGTGACATGAGACAGAATTCATCTTTAGAGCGGATAAATTTTAGCCCCACATCAATGCCATTTATCATCAGTTTTTCCTGCATAAATAAATCAGCGTGTATGGGACAGATGAGCTCCAAAGTTTTACTTTCTGCAGTGTAGACCTGTCTCTTAACCAGACCAGCATTACCCGAGTTAAGAGCTGTCCCATCCATAGCAGCAGCCGAATCTTTGATGAAAAGGGCTGTGCTGAATTGTGTATCCAATGTCTCTTGCCCATAATTAATAAGACATTCGAGCAATGCTCTGTATGGATATGTGTTACTAGCTTGCGTTATAAGTCTATCACCAAGTTGAATGTCTAGCTGTGAAAATAGGCTACCACCTGGATAATTGATCAGGGTAGCTATATCATCATCAGCCAGGGCTACGCCGTCAGGCTTGGTGAGTTTCAGTCGGATATATAAATAGCTGTCATTAAAATCGATATATTGATCATTTGACCCAGTAATTGTGAATTCGATTGGAGCTCCTGCGGTGATTGCAGAAACAGGTGGGATCTCAACCCATGCTGCACGCTCGATGCAGGTCTGAGTTGCCGGTAGACGAAAAATATCAAGCTCACTCTTCATACACTCTACCGATTGGTTATGAAGGAGTGACATTATTATTATTATTATTTAGAAGATGTCTCTGGTGCGAGTTTTAGCACGTCTGCGTGGTTTGGGAGCTGTCTTTGGTCTGTGGGGAGCCTTGCAGCGTCTTCTCTTATGTAATCTACTTGGTTTTTTAACGGGGCGATACCCCCTCCGACCACTGGATGGCGGTCTCCGGCGGGGATAGGCCATAAAACCATTTCCGGTTTGGGGTTCAGGTCCCCCTGTTGCTTTTCTGACGATATTCTGAACTATGTCTCCAGCGATGCCTGATGCAGCAGTTTTAATATACGGTTTAGCAATACTAAATCCGCGTTTAAATAATGGGACAGCCATCCTAAAAAGACTTCTAAACAGGCCACCTAGTCCCGCTCCATACTGTGTAGCGCTTCCGGAAAATCCCGCTAAATCCCCGCCCGCTTGTTTAACATAATAGTCAAAATAGTAATCCGACCCGTCGTTTCCGGCGTTTTCATAAGGCGTCATCATCATGCGTCAGCGTTTATGTCCAACTGGTCTGAAATGTAATTTGATAAGGACTTTTCCGTATGCAAATGGAATATGCTTGTTTTGATCGTTTTTCAGCACCAGTTCAATGTCATCGATAACGTCCTTTGAGATAGGTGTGTAATGGACGGGGTCCAATGATAAAGTGGTCACGCGTCGGTCCGTGTCTGATATATTAATCGTTCTGAGCAGCTGTACATATTCATCACCCACAAGTTGATGCTGGCATATGTCTGAGTAGACGAATATATTATAAACTCCGGCGTCTATGTCTGCTTGATAATCAGCGGTCGCCGGTTTAGGAATGCAGAGGTGTTCTACATTTGGTCTCATCCCCAGGATGGTAGCCAGTCTTCCAGTACATATTATTTTTGATCCTGCGACCCCGCCGATTTGGACATAATTTGTGATTTCATTATAGGTGAGGACTATAGGGGGGTTAGGGTTATTGAACACAGTCATACATGTGTGGTTGAAGCGTGATAAAATACTAGGGATTGACCCATAAGTTCCTATTTGCATAGAAACGGTTCTGAAAATCTTCTTTTTGCCTCTAACATCAAAAACCATTATGTCTGCGTCTTCTAATGGGAAGGTAGGCCAAGACTTTGGGTATTGAATTTCTACCAGGCCTACTTCAAAGGCTTCTCTAAACACCAATGGTTTCGCCAGCTTTGTCCGATAACTCCAAATTTTATTATTCGGATATATATCGATAGAGGCGTTACTGGGCAGCGTGACGTAGAACCCCGCCGCTTCCGTGTTGGCCATGTTGTGCATGACGTGCCTCGTTGGTTGTCTTGGGGAGAGTAGCCTCCTACCCTGTAGTCCTCCGATATAAATATTATATGTCAATCATGTCTCGCTCATCAATCCAGGAGTCAAAAGATTGTGGATAACCACGCCAGCTGACATAGACCTGTCTTACGCCTTTTGATTTCCTCCGTTTAATTATTCTCTCTATTTTAAACGGTTTGGTTTCATCAATAATGATTCTTTGAAGCTCTGCTTCATAAAAACACCCTTTTAACGCCTCACCGGCTAAATCTTTGAGGCGATAGACCACCGGATGTCTAGCGACTCGCTCATATATTATGAAATATTCTTCGGTATATC
Organism: Poromitra crassiceps; assembly: GCF_964638095.1. Classification (NCBI taxonomy): domain Eukaryota; kingdom Metazoa; phylum Chordata; class Actinopteri; order Beryciformes; family Melamphaidae; genus Poromitra; species Poromitra crassiceps. The sequence continues at coordinate 74,125,947 of NC_139624.1, forward strand.
CACCTCTATATCCTTTATCGAATATGCCTCTCTGTTTTGAGATCCGCACGTTATCTCCGATATTAAACTTGAATGAGGGGGTTGGCTCTGGGTGTTTCTTGTACAGTCTATTAAAGACTATGTGTTCATTTGCTTTATTTACTTGGCTGGGTGTCATACCGATCGAGCGGTGTTTGGCATTATTGTAGGCGTGGACTAAATCGCTTAGAATATCAATGTATCTTCTCGAGTTGACAGCTGTCAAATATCGCCACATCCGGGATTTTATCGATCTATTCAGCCTCTCGACAACGCTGGCCTTAGTCTCATTAAATGTCGTAAAATGTTTAATGTTGTATTCCTGGGTTAACTTTTTGAAATTACGGTTGAAGAATTCTGTTCCTTTATCCGACTGTAATTTGACGGGAATACGACCGTGCATGAGGATATCTCTGAATGCCTCTGTGACAGCTAGACCCGTTTTATTTTTCAGGGGCTGGACCCATGCAAATTTACTGAATACGTCTATACAAGTCAGTAAAAATTTAATGCCATCATTCTCCATCGAATATTCAGACATATCTACTAAGTCTATCTGAAACTGTTTATCGATTCCCGAGACAAATACTCTATTGCGTTTGAAATTTCTAAAAACCGGAGTGTGTAGGGTGTATGCATCCTGTTTTAATAGATAATCTTTGACGATGCTCTCATTCACCGGTCCCTCTGGTTCGCTTCTGACTGCCTCACAAAGTTTAGCAATGCTAGAGAACCCCGCGGGGTTAGCAGGGTCTAAATAGACCTTGTCTAATCGCTGCTCCATCATGATCTGACATTATGTCAAACAGTTATATATCTTATATTAGAGTGTGTCATGTGTGGTTATAGTAATCCAGCTAAACCGGATGTCCCAGCGGACTACATAGCCAGACGCACAGTCCGTGCTCAAAAACACCCCGGGTTGAAACACGTGTATCAGATTCGTTCCTAACGGAAGTCCCGCAATGTTGACTATAACTATATATATATATATATATCACGCTGAGACTATAACACCGACAAACAAACGTTTTTTATCTAAAATGTTTTTTATTCCATAGACATTGTAAACATTCTTTTCTCATCAATCAATCTCAAATAAGTCATACAGACACGTAAATGTTTATCGCACAAATAATCCAAAACCAAATCTATGTTATGTCTGTTGCATACATCGTGCATGAATGTAAATATCACAATTAAATTACCTATTCCAAACACTTTACCCTCCTCAGAGAAAAACGAATCAAATATGACATCTGTAGACATGTTTGTATTATTACACAGTATAAGCATCTCACCCCAGCAAACATTAGAACGTACAAAATTCATATGATTTTTAAAAGTATCATCATCACAGGTATGGAAAATATCCATTAATCTATTTCTAACAAAACAAACAGTATTAGGGTAAAATATATCCGTTAACATGCTGACTAACCACCACATGGTTAGTCTAAAAAGGATATAGGCTATAAGTGGGAAAAAATAAAAAACAGGATCAGGGGCTAGGCTGTGTCCAAATATGGCGGCATCGTATGCAAACACACATGAATGCTGAAGTTGACTGTTACAGCGGTGATCTGCCAATGGCTGCGCTGTCTTTGCTCTGGCCGACCCGGTGGCTTTATACACGCTGTCAGGCTGTCTGTGTGATGCGCACAACATTGCAACACCCACAAGATGGTCTAACTGATATGGAGGAAATGCAGAAGTGCCCTTTGGAGAACAAGTGAAATAAAGCATTTTTGTTCAAAATGGCTTTAAGCACAGGGCGAAATGGAGAAGTGCCCTTTGCAGAAGTACTGAAAAAATGACTTTCCCAAGAAAGGTGTTTTTAAAACACAAGGCAAAAAAAATGGAGAAGTGCACTTTGCAGAAGTACTGAAAAAATGACTTTTCAAAAAAAAAAGAAGCCACGCCCCCTTTGATGACGTAGGTGCCCTAAACACGCCCCCTCGATTTTTGCGTTTTTCTCAAGTGTGGGTGGTGTAGGTATCCTATTTAACTACTTATACATTATGATCCGTGACATGTTGACAACATAACACAGTTTTTTCACCCAGAAGCCGCTTGTAAACAGTGGATATACATTAACCATAAAATAAACACAACAGCCCAAATACCATACAAATACGCAAGCATCTGTAGGTGTGTTTCTCACATACACACACATTGGCGCGCACACACACACACACACACACACACACACACACACTAAGCAGGATGGCTTGTTCCATCCGACTGCAGAGAAATATCAGTATGTGGGATGAGGAAGCCTGCGGTGTGAAATGCATTCTGGGATGGAGGAGTGGTAAATGTTTACCTCACGACAGACACCCGCAAGCTCTGCACCTGGGGGGAAACTGAGAGAGATGTTTACTCACTCAGCATTCTATTCTGTGTGTGTGTGTGTGTGTGTGTGTGTGTGTGTGTGTGTGTGTGTGTGTGTGTGTGTGTGTGTGCGTGCGTGCGTCCGTGCGTGCGTGCGTGCGTGTGTGTGTACAGTATGTGTGTGCGCATGTGTGTGTACAGTATGTGTGTGTGCATGTGTGTGTGTATGTGTGTGTGTGAGTGTGTACGTGCATGTTTGATTTGCGTATCAGAATGCGCACCGTGTCCGTGGGATCGAGCCCGCGGAGCAAACAAGCCGCCCCTCGATCCAAGTGTGTTTTTAATCCCTCCCTTCGAGAGGAACAAACATTTATCCGAGTGGAAATAATCTGCCCTCAGATCGTATCCGCGTGTCGGGATAGAGCGGGAAGGGGGCCCTGCTGCGTGCGTGGCGATAGCATCACTCCATCATTCTCTCGCTCTGTCATACTGTCAGACAGACACACAGAGGAGCGAGGTGGGCCTGAAACTGTGAATATAAACAGCCAGGGGAGGCTTTGAAAAGGTTGAAAGGCAGAGAGAGAGACAGAGAGAGAGAGAGAGAGAGAGAGAGAGACAGAGAGAGAGAGAGAGAGAGAGAGAGAGAGACAGAGAGAGAGAGAGAGAGAGAGAGAGAGAGAGAGACAGAGAGAGAGAGAGAGAGAGAGAGAGAGAGAGACAGAGAGAGAGAGAGAGAGAGAGAGAGAGAGAGAGACACGAGGGGACAGATAGTGACTGAAGGACAAGACGAGGGGGAAAATCCCTGGTGACAAAAAGAAAGTTAGAAATTCAATCAGTCGGCTGATTAATAATGTAATCACTTTGTCGGTCAGTCATTTAATTAGTTTAGCCCAGCCATCACAGCGCTTGCTATCCCCCCTTCTGGTCGGAAGCGGGAATCGGCAATAGCAATAGGCCTATATCGCTTCCGACCAGAGGGGCGGTAGCGCTGCTGTGATGGCTGGGCGCACCGGCACAAATACAGAAGAAGACACGGTTGCCATGTTGCTATAAAAAAAAAAAAAGTTTAGATCAAAACTAGTGTTTTTCGAATATTTATTAGCAGCGACGAAGCATTCAACCCCCGACCGCCAAAGGTCACATGACCCTTCTGCAACTGTAAGGTCACATGACCCTTCTGCAACTGTAAGTACCTTTGAAATGTCTCTGCGACGCTTGTAAGACGAGCATTGTTTGGCCGGCCGCAGCTTGAGACTTTATTTGGAGGCTCTCCTAACAATCGTACTATCAGTCAGTCATCTTTTTCAGGCAGCAGTCATTCAGTCAGTCAGGCAGCAGTCATTCAGTCAGTCAATCAGTGATCTCTTGATCTTGGTTGATCATTTCAGGCAGCTGGCCAATAAATCAACTAATTAGTTGTTGAGTCCCTCAGCCACTTATTTGTTCAGTCAGTCGTCTTTTCTGTTGGTCAGTCAGTCGGGGATGCGTCTAATTAGCTCGACGACGGGCTGCATCTGCTATGCAGCCTGTCTCCTGCAGAAAGACAGACACGCCTCTCAAGTACAAACATCTCAGTCATCTCTCTGTGTGCCTTGATGCTCAGCACAAGACACAGAGAGGACAGATAGCAGGCGGGGAACAACAAACACACCAACCTGCCTGATAGACAGAGTGACGAGCTGACACATCCTCACAGTCACTCACATGGAAACACACAGACACCCAACGTACAGCAAAACAAAGCCCGGACTCAGTGGTGTGTCTGCGTGGTGCTGATTCTGCTGCTGTGCTGTCCTGTCTGGACCATCCATCAGCACTGTGGCGTGACCCCCATCTCACACACCCCTGCCTCTGTTTGGACAGATGGACCGGACCGTCACTGTGCCACTGTGTCACACTCGACTAACGTGTGTGTGTGACTGTGTGTGTGTGCGTGTGTGTGTGTGTGTGTGTGTGTGTGTGTGTGTGTGTGTGTGTGTGTGTGTGTGTGTACGTGCGTGCCAGTGTGGGCAAATACAAAGCTGTCATTATTTGGGAGCCTGTTCATTATGTATAGTGTAATTCAGCCATGACTGAAGTCCCCCTCACACCAAATCAATAAGGGAGTTAATATGATCCTCTCTCTCCTCATTACTGCAGGAAGGCTTCCATTGATTAGAGTTAGCTGACACCTTACCACCCACAATGCAAAGCTCTGGAGGAGTGTGTGACTACGTAAAGTGTGTGTGTGACGTGTGTGTCTGTGTGTGTGTGTGTGTGTGTGTGTGTGTGTGTGTGTGTGTGTGTGTGTGTGCCTGCTTGCATGTGTGTGTATGAATGAATATATGTCTAAAGTGGCATTTTGTGACATTGCCGAGTTATAAAACCGTTACAGAAACAGTAACGGTTCTTGACCCTCAGAGTCAAAATCAATATTCGTCGCTGTCGGGCGGAAAAGGAAGGAGAAAAAAATTCACATTTTAACATAGTGTAATACTGTAGTAATAACAACATTTATAACCAATATTTCATCTTTCGCTGGTTTCAAGTAGCTGAAACCTTCACAGGTTATTTTTGGGTTACCCACTAAATCCATTTATGAAATATAAACAAAAATGGCCAAATTTGGAGATACAAGCTTTCCGCCCGACAGCAGCGATATTCAAGCTATGAGATTTTTTTTGTTACATATTTACCGCCAAATAGTTGTCCAGTTTTCCAACACTGCCAACTCCTTCCAGGTAAGGTAGGCAGTATGTATGCCATCAGTCAGTCGCATAATCACCACCCGCAGCACTGCTTTTGTGAGGCTGACAAATAACAGGCTGACTTAAACAGTAGAGTTTGTCTGAACATAAAAGCTGGTACTCTGCTCAGTACAGTATCTGCTCTGCATGCAGTACTCTGTATATCTGTATATGCAGTTAAAATGACACCATCGTTTAGCCCGTGTGTGGTTTCTGTGCAGCTGGGGCGCTCTCTGTGTAGTGCCCCCATCTCAATGTACTGCTGTGTTATCCATCACAGGCTCCCAGGGAGATTCTGTGTGTGTGGGTTGGTGTTGGTGTGTGTGTGTGTGTGTGTGTGTGTGTGTGTGTGTGTGTGTGTGTGTGTGTGTGTGTGTGTGTGTGTGTGTGTGCGTGCGTGCGTGCGTGCGTGCGTGCGTGCGTGCGTCCGTGCTTGCGTGCGTGCGTGTGTCCATATTTGTAAGGTTGTGCAGCGAGAAAGGCAGAGGAGGAGGTGGAGGCCTGCACTAAATAAATGCCCTGGAGATGCTTTTTAGAGTTGAGACCAGCGTCCGGCACATAAAGCTCTTCCCACTGGATCGCTGGCTCGTGGTGAGTTAGACGTAGATCACTACAGGTGTGTGATGCAGCAGTTCAAATTATTTGCTTTGACAGTCAATCATCTCAAGGGTTTCTGTTGTTTTACAGGAAATGCATGATGCCATTGTGATGTCATGATCAGGTAATTATGGGTCAGTAAACATCAGAGAAACACATAAATTATCTAAATTTAATGGCTCGAAAAACAAACTCTAAATACAGTTTCTAGAGCTCTTATTTGTTTCAATTCACCATTATAATAACATGATTTTTTTTTTTTTACATAACTTACATTTTAATGCAAATATGAGATTAGAAGCATTGACAGATCGATTCTTTACATGCGGTGATATCTAGACCCAGCAGAGGTGGACAGTAAGGCAAACAGAATAAGGAAAATGCCTTGAACAATTGTGTGCTTTCACATGTGAATGGAACTGGCAGCAGTGTCGCTTTGTTGTATTGCATTACTTGTACTTTGAGTTGACAGTAACGTTGATCCATATGCATGTTGACTCTGAGATAAATACACAATACAATATGCCAAACGCCTTTTATTTTCACTACAAATGCTTCAATCAACATTGGGCGCCATTGATACTGTAGATTTGGACCCTTCATTGGCCATCATCATCATCAGAAATGGGCTGTTTTGACATGTTTTTGTTGACCTTCAGTTTCTTTGCTATTTACTGGTCTTCATTTCAGAAAATTCATTTCTAGGCGGCATTAAAAAGCTCTTGAAACTTTCTGAGACCTGCAGATATGTAGCAGTCAAAGAGATGAGAAAGCCAGAGAGAGATGAGAGAGAGAGAGATGTGTAGTTACTCACTCTGGAGATAGCCTTCCATACTGACTCCGCCTCTTTCCTCTCCAACTGCCCCACTATGAGGAGCTTTGGTGAGGTGAGCTGCCTGAAAGATGGCAGAGCTATGGTGTGTGTGTGTGTGTGTGTGTGTGTGTGTGTGTGTGTGTGTGTGTGTGTGTGTGTGTGTGTGTGTGTGTGCGTGTGCGTGCGTGCGTGCGCGTTGTGTGTGTGTGTGTGTGTGTGTGTGTGTGTGTCTGTGTGTGTGTGTGTGTGTGTGTGTGTGTGTGTGTGTGTCTGTCTGTGTGTGTGTGTGTGTGTGTGTGTGTGTGTGTGTGTGTCTGTGTGTGTGTGTGTGTGTGTGTGTGTGTGTGTGTGTCTGTGTGTACATTAGGACTGACAGGAGGTCAGCTGCAGGGCTGTAACAGAGGGAGCGAGGTCAAATGAGAGCGCTCAACTCATCGGCCTTGGCTCCAGCCCCTGTCAGCCAACCCCCCTGTGTGTGTGTGTGTGTGTGTGTGTGTGTGTGTGTGTGTGTGTGTGTGTGTGTGTGTGTGTGTGTGCGTGCGTGTGTGTGTTCCTTATGTGGAAATATGTGTGTGGTTAGAGATCTGATAGGGCAGTGCTATATTCTGTCATACGGATTTCTGCGTTCATGCCTCAGACCTCAGTCACCACTGCACGCACGCACACGCACACGCACACACACGCACACACGCACGCACGCACGCACGCACACAGATACAACCACAAAAATATAGACACACACTTTGTGAACTCATACGATGGATTGTCATGTTAAAGCAATCTATATTCTGTCTGAACGCTTATTTCCCAGGACAAGTTCACCTCTGTCAGCCTCGCCGATGAAGAAATCTCTTCACTAAGTGAATGCAGACGTAAAGCTTTATGAGACTGTATGAAAAATGACAAGCAGAATGTCCCAGTGAGCAGACACGCTCGCTTTCAGCTACAAGTAACGACGAGACCATTTGGAGGGAAGGAAATATGTTAAAAATGATCAGGGGAAAACTAGCAGACAAAGAAAAGTGACATGTAAACAGACAGGTTGACTTACAGTGACGAGAAGAGTGGAGAAATGGACGTATGAAGAGTGGAGACAAAAGAGAAAAGGAACAGAGAGACCGACAAGCGGCCTCGGCGTCGCCTCCTGTGGATGACAGGTGTTTTGCATTAGTCTGTATGAAAGAGCCTGGGCCTGTATTTGAATGGATTTCATACGCCCTGAGGTCATGAAACCATATTCATGCACAGAAAGAACCCGAGTCAACTTTGAATTCAGGGGGGGAGATGAAATAAAACCGCCAAACTCAGCATTAAGTTTTCATTTGAAAATAGACGCAGAGAGGTGCCTTATGTTCCACCTCCCAGCGACTCCGAGCGTTTCTCTCTGGAGGAGATCTCCGCGTCTGATGATGATGCCAGGACTAAAGGGGGATTCAGACTTCAGAGAGCGCTGCAGAGACATCTGAGGAGAAGACATTGTTCCCCACTTCTTTTTTGTCCTTCAAATGATCATTTAGTTTTTCAGCAGAATTTCTTCCTTCCTTTGTGTTCCTTCCACAACAATACAACACTCATTCACCTGCTGAGCGTTCACACCTACTCACACGGGTCAGTCTGTTATTGACTACAGCACGCATTCTTCCATTGACTGGACAACAGCGGAAATGCTCCAATTCACATAAATAATGCTTTATCGATCCCCATATGGAAATGATCTTTTGGCTTGCCAAGCAGTCTTTCTAAGCACTACTATATATACCATTCTGCTGCCCAACACTGTGCTACGTATTGTCAGGCAACAATGGATCTGTACTCTTTGTGGTTGGTTATGGTGTTTAAGCCTCACTTATGATAAGAGCATCGTCTAAATCAGACCTGGGCAAAAGGCGGCCCGCGGGCCACATGCGTGGTGTGGTTTGCATGTTCTCCCCGTGCCCCCTGGGGGTTTCCTTCATATAGGAACCCCTCACCAAAAAACATGCAATATCCTGGTCGCCTCCTCTGGTCGTTCGGGGCGCCTGTTCGGAGGGAGGGGAACTCGTTGGGATAGCGTGATCCTCCCACGTGCTATGTCCTACCGGTGAAAAGAAGCGGCTGGCTACTGCCCATGTCTCGGAGGAAGCATGGAGCCAGTTTTGGCTCTCCCCAGATCGGCAGAGGGTGGAGCAGCAACCAGGATAAATTATTAAAATTAGCACTAATGGGGGATAAAATGGGATAAAAAAAATCTGGGCAGGGGAAATAATAAAATTACTCATAAGTCAAATGAAAACGAGCCCAGACAGAAAGAAAGCAAGAGCGCTTGAGTTGTGCAAATCGCTTACTTTTCCTTCCACCAGGTGGCTTTGCTGGGAAGCATGAATCTGCCATAAGGGTGATATGACATAATCATTTCCAGCAACTTCATGGGTCAGTTTTAATGGAGTCCATGAGGAGTCGTGTGCATCTCTATACAGTACATTGATCACATACACACATGCACGCACGCGCACACACACACGCACGCACACACACACACACACACACAGAAATAGATACATGTACTTGAGCCTGCACACTAAGGATAGAGACACTGCGGAGTGCGTCATCATTCAGAAACCACGCCCAAAACGTCATCATTCAGAAACGTCATCATTCAAAACGTCATCATTCAGAAACCACGCCCAAAACGTCATCATTCAGAAACGTCATCATTCAAAACGTCATCATTCAGAAACCACACCCAAAATGGGGGGAAACAAAAACTTCCCCCCCAATCCTGGCGTTCTCCTATGTCGCGTGCATGGTCGCGTGTTGCACACAAAGATCATATACGGAAGATGAACACTCCAACTTACTTCCTTGACAGCTAGATCCACATTTTCTTCTCGCCAATTCTCAATGGCTTCCTTGTTTTCCTCGGAAGTACAAAAAAACTTTAATTGGCGATTTTTTTTACTTTTGTTGTGTGCGCATCCCCACCACACAACAGCTTTTAGCTATGTTTAATTCAAGGAATATGACGCTGGTGTGTGGGAGTGAATGGAGCGCTTTCCCCCGTGATGGGCGTGGCCTATTTCATGCAGTGTCTCTATCGTAAGATTCACCGATTCGCATTGGTGCGCCAGCATAACAGTTTCATGATGCGATTGTTAAAAAAGTGTGCATTGGATACATTTTGGGATGAGCTGGCATTGCCTCCTTTCTAACATCTTTGTATCAGTCAAAGTGGGTTTATATTAATAGAGGCCCTATACGCCTGTAAAGAAACAGCATGAATGACATGCTTGCTGAGTTGCAGTAGAGAAACAGATGTGCCAAGTAAAAAAACACTTTTTTAGGGAACTCTCTGTACCATATTGAATTTCATAGCATTCTATTTCATTGCGTTGACTCACATTGTATCAACCCTGCAAAAATTGTGTCGAATCAAATTGTATCTGATCTCACTGCATCACCATAAGGGGGAATCGAATCACATTGGTAGTTGCTTCATAATATGTCTCTTTAATGTATCGGATTCAAAGACGCACACACACACACACTCAGTGGGTGTATGTGAGGCCATGTGTGATTCATGCGCTGGGTGTCAGCGTGTCGGAGGTGAGAGGTCTCTGGGTGCCTGTGAGCACAGCAGCTGCTGTTCCTCAGCAAAACCCCCACACTGTCACACTCTCTCTGGCTTCTCTGCCGTGTTGTAAGAGTTTCACTTTACTGCTTTCATCTTCCTGAGTGAGTGTAGCGTTACGAGTGTAGCGTTATGAGTGTAGCGTTATGAGTGTAGCATTATGAGTGTAGCGTTATGAGTGTAGCGTTATGAGTGTAGTGTTATGAGTGTAGCATTATGAGTGTAGCATTACGAGTGTAGCGTTACGAGTCTAGCGTTATGAGTGTACCATGTGTACCATTATGAGTGTAGCATTACGAGTGTAGCATTACAAGTGTAGCATTACGAGTGTAGCGTTACGAGTGTAGCGTTGCGAGTGTAACGTTGCAAGTGTAGCGTTACGAGTCTATTGTTACGAGTGTAGCATTATGAGTGTAGCATTACGAGTGTAGCATTATGAGTGTAGCATTACGAGTGTAGCATTACGAGTTTAGCATTACGAGTGTAGCATTACAAGTGTAGCGTTATGAGTCTAGCGTTACGAGTCTAGCGTTATGAGTGTACCGTTATGAGTGTAGCATTACGAGTGTAGCATTATGAGTGTAGCATTATGAGTGTACAGTAGCATTACGAGTGTAGCGTTACGAGTCTAGCGTTATGAGTGTACCGTTATGAGTGTAGCATTACGAGTGTAGCATTATGAGTGTAGCATTATGAGTGTACAGTAGCATTACGAGTGTAGCGTTACGAGTGTAGCGTTACGAGTCTAGCGTTACGAGTGTACCATTATGAGTGTAGCATTACGAGTGTAGCATTACAAGTGTAGCATTACGAGTGTAGCGTTGTGAGTGTAGCGTTACGAGTCTAGCGTTACGAGTCTAGCGTTATGAGTGTACCATTATGAGTGTAGCATTATGAGTGTAGCATTACGAGTGTAGCACTACGAGTGTAGCATTACGAGTGTAGCATTATGAGTGTAGCGTTACGAGTGTAGCATTATGAGTCAAGCATTATGAGTGTAGCATTATGAGTGTAGCATTATGAGTGTAGCATTACGAGTGTAGCATTACGAGTGTAGCGTTATGAGTCTAGCGTTACGAGTCTAGCGTTACGAGTGTAGCGTTACGAGTGTAGCGTTACGAGTGTAGCGTTACGAGTGTAGTGTTACGAGTCTAGCGTTGCATTACGAGTGTAGCGTTACGAGTGTAGCGTTACGAGTGTAGCGTTACGAGTGTAGCGTTACGAGTGTAGCGTTACGAGTGTAGCGTTACGAGTGTAGCGTTACGAGTGTAGCATTACGAGTGTAGCATTATAGAGCTGCTAAACGCCAGCAAGCTTTTCATTGTGTGCGTTAAATCAAACGTGAAGTCAAACTCTTGTGTAAAACTCAAATCTGTCTTTTCTGTCTCTCTCTGTCTTCAGGTGTGTGTCTCCAATGCTCTTGGCCCCTGAGGAGAAGTGAAGGCAAGCCCTGGCCCCCATGGGACGCCCTGGCACCCAGCATGCACTGCTGCTGCTGCAGTGCATGCTGGTCCTGCGGCCTGGAGGCGTGGCCGGCAGGAGAGGGCCGGTGCTGCTGCCCCAATCACCCTGCCACAAGGCTGAGCACCCACTTGTCCCGCACTTGGGTAGGTGTTCAAACAAATTGGACAAACGCACACACACACACACACACACACACACACACACACAGGCATACTCAGAATTCCCGTAGGATCCCCGCAGGATGGGAGTCATTTCACTATTCATGACGTGATTGGGACGGGACAGGAAAGTTAGCAGGAATCATGGTGTGACCCATGTACTGTATTTTTTACTGTATCTGCAGACTGGCCCTCCAAAAGAGGCCTCAGGAGAACAAGTATAGGGGCCAATGTGTTACTTATGTTTTTAAGCCCTTTAGTGAAGGTGCCCTGGGCCCTTCTTGAACTAACATAATTTTCCATATTAGGGCATTCACAGACTAGTCGACTAGTCGACTAGTAAAACCACTAGTCGACACTGTGTTTAGTAGTCGACTAGTCGTTTTAGCAAAAAATAAATAAATAAAAATTAATCTTTATCTCATTGAGTGCCAGCCACTTTTGGAGAACGGACGCTCCCAGTGCCAGAGTTTCAGAGCGTTTTCAGTGATTTCTCGAGGCCCACAGAATATTGTGTGATATTACTATGTAAACACCGAACACGCACAAAGAACGATGAGACTCTCTTCTATCATCTGCAAAAAAAAGTTTATTGATACCATTTTCCGTTCTTTAGTTATGAGCCGGAGAAGATAGGTTGTTTTGAGCAAAAAGACACGTTTCAAATTAGAAGCTGAGATATTCCGCCTTTTGTGAAATTAAGCATTTCAAGCACATTCACTGAGTCTGAAGCTAATATTTTCTGATGTAGTGACGTGGTGTAGTTGTGTGGTGCCCTGCGTGCCCCACCCCCCTCTCCCCCCCTCAGCTGCAAACTCCTCCCCACACTAACACACAGCCTCACGCACCCAGTCTATTTTCGGAGCGTTCCGTTTTTGTGCGCCGGCTCCAAGCGCGACACGGAAATGCCAAACCGGACTGCTGAGAATGGTTTGGCCCTTCGGCGTCGGGTGCTGCCTTTCTGGCGGCTAATCGTGTGGAGAAACTATGCAGACAGACAGACAGAGGCAGAGGGGCTCAGTTGTGGGCGTGGATTGACTGCTGTTCGCAGCCAACGTCAGCTGCAGCCAGAGCCATCTATCTGGCTGCAGCATCACGGGGCTTTTTCCTGCTGTTTTCCTGACCCTTCTCTAATCTGGAGAGCACTGTCGCCACCTAATGGGTCTGTAAAATAGGTTATACACCTTCAATAGCTCCCATATTTTTATAGGAGATGTAATAGGCTTTGATCCACGTCCCACCGTCAAAAAACGCAATTGACGACAATCGTCGTCATTGGCACTCTACGTCACTAATCGAATTGACGACGATTGTCGTCATTGGCACTCAATGAGTTAAGAAAGAACATGAGGTATTTACACGACATACATGGACTATCATATCCCATATCCCCCACAAATAACATCAAAACACAACAAAACAAAACAAGAAAACTGCATAAGATACACAATAATCCAAGAACAAACAAGACTATTGGACAAACAACCAAACAAAAACAATGCATTCAAAGTAAATACATAGATCTTGCCCTGTTGGCAGCTAGGAAATGCATAGCTTTAAATTGGAAAGCATCCAATCCCCCAGCTGTAGTTCACTGGTGGAATGAACTCTCAAGCTACCATACGTTGGATAACATTTACTACAAGAGCAAAGGCAGATTCTTAGACATCCCCAAAATATGGCAACCACATACAGAGTTTGACTTTAAAAACTTTTTACCCCAGTGTCATTAGGCTTATCAGGATAGGAGCTGAATGCATTGTTTTTGTTTGGTTGTTTGTCCAATAGTCTTGTTTGTTCTTGGATTATTGTGTATCTTATGCAGTTTTCTTGTTTTGTTTTGTTGTGTTTTGATGTTCTTTGTGGGGGATATGGGATATGGGATATGATAGTCCATGTATGTTGTGTAAATACCTCATGTTCTTTCTTAAAGATATATATATATATATATATATATATATATATATATATTTTTTTTTAATAAAAATAATAATAAAAACGACTAGTCGACTACCTTTAGGGACGACTAGTCGACTAGTAAAATTCACTAGTCGTGAATGCCTATATATATACATACATACAGTATATATAATGCTATTCACCTTATGTTCAGACCTTACAGTGGACCAAATTCTTCCGGGTCCACCTAACACTTCCGGCGGTCACGGCGCAAAATAAAAGGGTTGTTTTTGGAGCAGACAGTGAAGGGGTAAAATAAATAACGTAGCCTACTACTTTGAGCCGGTACACAGCAAGCAAGCAAGTATCCACTGTTAGCCAGGTCAGATAACGTTATCGTCGACAATGACGAGCACTTTCTTGTAAAACATACCTGGACTCCAACAAAGAAAGCTTCGGATAGTTTTCTCTCCTCCGAGGCAGCGCGAGCCACTTACGTCAATAAAGACCCGCAGACGTTAACGTAATCCCCTGGAATGCGAGACTTAATGAGCCAGTTACATGGCGTTGCATTCTTAGACATTGCCGTTTGCTTTTATTTGGTATGTTACATACAATTGGCTAAATTATTAGTTAATTCAGAGTTAGATGATATTGGAGCAGCGCAGCCATTTTTTATTTTATTTTATTATTATTTTTAGCCGGAAGTCGTAGGACGGCCACAGAACCGGGTCAAATGGGCGTGGCTACATAAGGTGAATACTATACATCGCATTGCATCCCTTATATTTTGACATTCTGAGTGAGAGCAGAATTAGCTCAAGAGTTTGATGTATAATATATGCATGTCATATTAAAGTTGTGTGAACTTGTTTTTAAATTGTAAACACGGTCAGCCGGCTAGAGTCAGACGCTCAAACTCAGGCTCAATAGGGTTCCATTGCCGTTGCCACCCCCAGTGACGCGGTTTGTTGACCAAAATGTTGCTCGGCTGAGCCCTCGCATTGCCTAAAGGGAGCGGCTGGGACAGGAGTGAAACACCACTGACGGGACACCCTCTAGTACTCACACAGTTACATTGTACTGCTGATGCTTCTATTCAACTTAAAATGAGTGAATTGAACTGAACTAAACTGAACTGAACTGAACTTAATTGAATTGAATTGAATTGAATTGAAATGAATTGAATTGAATTGAATTGAATTGAATTGAATTGAATTGAATTGAATTGAATTGAATTGAATTTTATTTGTATTCTTTTCGGGTGAAACCCTCGCTGCCAGAACATTTTATATTGACTTGTTATCATGTCTAAGTAGACCGATACTATCTCACTTCTCTCTCTCTCTCTCCCTCTTCATCTCTGTCCTTCTCATCTCTCCTCGCTCTCCCTTTCCTCTCACACACAACTCTAAACGCTCCTCCTGGCCCTGTGCTAACATGCCTCTCTGCGTTTCTTCTCCACAGTCAGTGTGATCCAGCAATCAGATTTCATTGTCCTTCTCCTTCCTTTCCCATTGCTATCGAGCAGCTATAAACTGTAATGCAGCGCTGCGAAACTTTGCCCAAAGGAAAATATCAATGGCGATCAATGCGGCTCTCTCTGCCCGCTGCGTTGAAGCTCTTTTCAGTCCAGCAGTCAGATAATCACATAGCATTCTGTCTCGGCGCATAATTGACTGGAAGGCCAAGGTCACTGCACGTACAAGAATGCAAACAGCCACACACACTCGCTCCCATGCTAATCCAAGCACATACCCTTCCCCAAACGCTCTCCTTCTCTCTCTCTCTCTCTCTTCCCTGCCTTTGATGCTTCACGGCTAGCTGAGTTAGCGCGCGCTTCTCTCCGAGCATGCAATGATGATGACTAAGTGCCTAGCTGACGCGATGCGCTCTGCCTCCACGGCGCTCTCCGTGCGAGGGGGATCACACGCAAGCTTGTGGTCAATGCGTTTGTGGTCCCTAATGTACCCAGAATGGCCCATTAAGCGCCAGTGGCCGAATGCTTTGGTTGAAATATGGGGACATTAATAAAGTGAGTCGACATTTCAGTTAGCAATCAGATATGGTTGACTAACACACACTGTACTGAAGAGGAGAGCGGGCCTCGCGGGGCTTTTGGCTGTGTCTGTGTTTTATGACACTGTCTTTGATTTGAAGGAAGCAGCTGTGATGATGAGCTAAATGGTTTCCACCTCAGGTAGGAGGATTGTCTCTCTGTGGCCTCAATGGAAAACATATTTGTTCCCCACAGACGCTTTACTGTAATTGAAAAACATTATGATGAGCGGCTTGGTGAGTCACTGCTGTTGACGGTTGCATCCAGTGGTAAGTTTCTGAACGGGCGATTCATTTATCTATTCCTGTCTTTCAAATAAAAGTTTTAGAGCGCTAGGAAGCTTTGAATAACTGTAATTAACTTCCTGTCCGCTTTGCATCGATTGGCTGATGGCTGTTCAGCTCCGGGAAATGACTCACAGTGTGGATACTGGATAGAAAGCCCTGTTGCCAGGTGGAGCTGCCCAAAAAGTTTCCCTGTGTATCACACACATTTTTAAAGGAATTTATTTCCTCCCCTCACACCGCAATATTCAACATTAATTTATACACCATGTATCTCATTTCCATGGACTCAGGAAGATGTCCGGATTCATCTTTGC
The DNA here is from genome assembly GCF_964638095.1 of Poromitra crassiceps. NCBI lineage: Eukaryota > Metazoa > Chordata > Actinopteri > Beryciformes > Melamphaidae > Poromitra > Poromitra crassiceps. Next base: position 74,142,224 of record NC_139624.1, read on the forward strand.
CTTTACAGTTATATTTTACGGCCCAAGAAACATCATACCGGAATGAAATGTTGGGAGCGGGGGAGTCTGGTGCAACGCACAGGTCCTGGACCTGGTGAGACGTAGGAGGAGCCCGGACAGGAGTCAACCCACAGAGCCCAGTCCCTCCACGTGCCAGAGCCTCCCGGTCCCGGCAGAGTAGTTCCGGAGCAGCGGATTGAGTGGCCCTGTCTTTCCCTAAGAGGGCTGACCCTTAGTAGGGTCATCTGTGGCACTTCCGTGACCGTGGAGAGCGAAGGTCCGTTTCTCAATGGATTTGTCATCTAGGAGGCTTAATAAACAAATTTAGCCGGGGTGTATTTTTAAAAAAGGCGGGGAAAATATTTGAGAGACCAAAATCCAAAATGGCTGCTGTGGAAATGAACTTTTTAATGCTTTGACCTACAATGATGCACAATACATGGTTTCAGAGCTTATTCTGGTCAAGGAATACATATTTGGTGTTTATATAATGATTTGACCTATTTTTGACCTTCAAATCCAAGATGGCTGCCAATTTTGAGGCAGTTTTTTAAAAATCGTCATAGAGCCTTCATATTAGGCATGAATGACAGGTCTTCTCATGATGAGTTGAATAATATACAGTATAAGTACACAGAAGTAATCTCTGAGGTCAATAAAGTCAATGTTTGTGTGTAAACAACAGTTGCTGATTTGCGGTTTCCCATTAAATAGGGTAGGCTACTGAGAATATGGTGTCCAGTTCATCCCATCACATTTTCATAATGAACCAAAAACAATTTTGCACTATAGCCTAACATAAAATAGTATTCTGTATGCAAAGCTAGCAAGGTTAGTTGCTTGAGCTGAATTTAAAGGTCAACTCAAAACAAACAATGAAATTAACTTTGAAATTAAAACTGAATCCTAGGCTACTAAATTTCATCAGCACACAGTAAAGGAAACTTGTCTTTGAACTCAGCTGACTGTCTAGTCCTAATCCCTGTTGTGCAATGTCCCTTTTCAGTGAAGTTTTAGTTTTTGTTAAGAGTATGGACTTTTAATCTTGACCTTGTTGGTAGGCAACGGCCCTTTTTCAGTCAAGCATTTTCAGATTAGCTCAGTCAGTCTGTGAAGCAGTCAGTGTCAGCACTTGCGCGAGCTCGCTTTTTCTCTAACTAATGTTAACATTACACACTTTAAGACACTTTGTTTGAGGATATCAACGTTATTCACTAGTCTAAAGATAGTTCTACCATCAAGAACATATAAAACAAAAGCAAAAACAATTTTTATTTGCAGAAGTCATCATTGATATTTGGTGTTAGCTAACGTTAGGTAACGTTATTATTTTTAGCTAAAGTTAATGTTATCTGTCTCCACACTTCTGTCAACTGACATATGCATTTGCTTTTGAAAATAAACAGCCTGGCTTGCTTAAGCATAACTGAAGATTAAATAGAAATATAACATGACGAATGCATGTACCGATTGGTTGCCCCATCTTCCCAGGAGGTGGTGGTGTAAACATCATCAAATTTATCAAGTCCTGACCAGTCTTGGGCTTTTAATTGTAAGCTGTCCCATTTGCCTTGATTTATTGTATCGGTGGGCTTGCAAGGCTTGTCACATTTTAGGACACATTCATAGGACATTGTGTGCTTTGTCTTTCATTGGGAGGGAAAGCAACTCGCTATTATATTACTGTTATATTATATTGCTGTTATACGCTGTTTATTTTCAAAAGCAAATGCATATGTCAGTTGACAGAATTGTGGAGACAGATAACATTAACTTTAGCAAAAAATAATAACGTTACCTAACGTTAGCTAACACCAAATATCAATGATGACTTCTGCAAATAAAAATTGTTTTTGCTTTTGTTTTATATGTTCTTGATGGTAGAACTATCTTTAGACTAGTGAATAACGTTGATAACCTCAAACAAAGTTTTCTTTTTATTTTTTATTTTTTATATAGTCAAACATTGACTTTAATGACCTCAGAGATTACTTCTGTGTACTTATACTGTATATTATTCAACTCATCATGAGAAGACCTGTCATTCAAGCCTAATATGAAGGCTCTATGACGATTTTGAAAAAACTGCCTTTTAGAGCTAGAAATTGGCAGCCATCTTGGATTTGAAGGTAAAAAATAAGTCAAATCATTATATAAACACCAAATATGTATTCCTTGACCAGAATAAGCTCTGAAACCATGTATTGTGCATCATTGTAGGTCAAAGCATTAAAAAGTTCATTTCCACGGCAGACATTTCGGATTTTGGTCTCTCAAATATTTTCCCCGCCTTTTTTAAAAATACACCCCGGCTAAATTTGTTTATTAACCCTCCTAGATGACAAATCCATTGAGAAACGGACCTTCGCTCTCCACGGTCACGGAAGTGCCACAGATGACCCTACTACCTGGGTAGCTACTGGGACGTAAGTCGGGGCTTGATCAACCCCGGCTGGGTCACCTGGGTGAGGGTGTATGATGTCGCAGTACCCGAAACATCCTATGGCCCCAGGGTACATCACTGATGATACGTCCCAGTTGCATCCATGTGATGTTTTTTCTGTTCTGTTTTTTAATAAGTTTCTTGTCATGGCCTGATGGTAGACTTCCCATGGCTCAGACATTTCATTGTTCAGGGTTGCACAGAACACAAAGCCAGTCTGTCAAATTATAGCCCCGCGTTTTTGCAATAAACACGAAAAAGCTAAAAGTCGTACGCACACACACACACACACACACACACACACACACACACACACACACACACACACACACAGAATGTGTGTGAGAGAAAGCTCTCGTTAAACCTATTATCATCCTTCTCTGTGAGTCATTGTGGTCCATGCGCTGTTCTGTAATCCCTGGACAGTATAGACTGCCATGACTCGATTTTCAGCCGAGCTGGGTGGACTACAGACAGATTAAACACACCCCTGTGGACCAGACTGTTCTCATGGGCCAGCCACGCTCCTGTGCCCAGGCTAACCCTCTCCAGTTGGACATAGATTTTTATTGTGTTAGGTCCAAGGCCTTTCCGGTGTTTGGCGTCTCTTCTGACCAGAGGGTGGAGAGTATTAGTATTCTTCAGTGTGAGGTTCAGGGGTGGAAGGTTATGGGGAACAGGCTTGTAACCAGCTGAGAATGGATGGAGGGTGGGAGGAGGTGAAGGAGTCATACACTCCGTTCCCCCAGCAGCTAGCACAGTGGCAACGCAACCCCAACTGCTCCAGCGAGGCTGTTCAGTGGCAAACACTGCACTAATGTGCCGGTGTGACTACTGTCTGTGTGACTACTGTCTGTGTGACTACTGTCTGTGTGACTGTCTGTGTGACTACTGTCTATGTGACTACTGTCTGTGTGACTACTGTCTGTGTGACTACTGTCTGTGTGACTACTGTCTGTGTGACTGTCTGTGTGACTACTGTCTATGTGACTACTGTCTGTGTGACTACTGTCTGTGTGACTACTGTCTGTGTGACTACTGTGTGTGACTACTGTCTGTGTGACTGTCTGTGTGACTACTGTCTGTGTGACTACTGTGTGTGACTACTGTCTGTGTGACTACTGTCTGTGTGACTACTGTCTGTGTAAGTTACTGTCTGTGTGACTACTGTCTGTGTGACTGTCTGTGTGACTACTGTCTGTGTGACTACTGTCTGTCTGAATGTGGATGAAAATGTGTTTTCAGCTTGTCTGGTTAAAATGTGATTTCAGCTTGTCTGGTTAAAATGTGTTTTCAGCTTGTCTGGTTAAAATGTGTTTTCAGCTTGTCTGGTTAAAATGTGTTTTCAGCTTGTCTGGTTAAAATGTGTTTTCAGCATGTCTGGTTAAAATGTGTTTTCAGCTTGTCTGGTTAAAATGAGTTTTCAGCTTGTCTGGTTAAAATGTTTTCAGCTTGTCTGGTTAAAATGTGTTTTCAGCATGTCTGGTTAAAATGTGTTTTCAATATGTCTGGTTAAAATGTGTTTTCAGCTTGTCTGGTTAAGTGTTTTCAGCATGTCTGGTTAAAATGTGTTTTCAGCTTGTCTGGTTAAAATGTGTTTTCAGCTTGTCTGGTTAAAATGTGTTTTCAGCTTGTCTGGTTAAAATGTGTTTTCAGCTTGTCTGGTTAAAATGAGTTTTCAGCATGTCTGGTTAAAATGTGTTTTCAATATGTCTGGTTAAAATGTTTTCAGCTTGTCTGGTTAAAATGTGTTTTCAGCATGTCTGGTTAAAATGTGTTTTCAATATGTCTGGTTAAAATGTTTTCAGCTTGTCTGGTTAAAATGTGTTTTCAGCATGTCTGGTTAAAATGTGTTTTCAATATGTCTGGTTAAAATGTGTTTTCAGCTTGTCTGGTTAAGTGTTTTCAGCATGTCTGGTTAAAATGTGTTTTCAGCTTGTCTGGTTAAAATGTGTTTTCAGCTTGTCTGGTTAAAATGTGTTTTCAGCTTGTCTGGTTAAAATGTGTTTTCAGCTTGTCTGGTTAAATAGGAGTTGAAGGAAAAAGAGGTTCAGCTGGTCGTGAGTGACCCACCGTGGGAAGCCAAGGTCAAAGTTTGACTGAGTGTGTTCCAGTGACACTGTGTGATTGTGTGAAGGGCGTGGCTTGCGTGGCTTTGACCCCACTGAGGATGGTGGTTTTCTGACTTGGCACAATGCTTGGCTGACAGAACTGCTGCTGCGGTGCAACGGGGCCTTAGTGTAAAGACCACTTTCTGCTTTGTGCGGCGGTTTGAGAAATGGACGGTTTCAGAAAGAAAGCATCACTGTACTGTAGAGTTCAGCAGCAATGTTCAGTTCACCCAAAAGGTACACTCGCCATATTTTTTATGAAAACAAAGTCTGAATATAGCTTAGGGCTGGACGATAATTCTATATTATCGTTTATCATCTTTCAGTGGGATTATATGATATGGTAATTTTGGGATATAATTGTGCTGTCTGAACTGACGAGAACCAAAACACCTTTTATTTAGAAACTCAGACCAATTACCGAACCATTACCATTCGGTTCAATATGTTGAATGTTAATTTGATTATTTAACGTGATTTCGCTTATGTGTGCCATATCATCAGATATTTTGATATCGGGCGGGGGGGGATCCTAATGATTATCATGACATTGATTTCAATCGTATATCCAGCCCTAATATAGCTTTAGCAACAATCCAATGTAAACATATAGCAATAGAATTTACAGCCACAGACTTCATCGTCAAACTTTTCGAGTAACGCCTTAGGGTGTTATCTGTATTAAATCCTCATATCTGGAAGAGAACACGGTTTGGCCAAAGTATACCGACTGAGCCTACTGTTATTGCCGCGCAAACCTCCTGAGATACAGTGTATTATGAAAGTGATGTATTTAACAAGATGTTCCTGAGTGTGTTCGGCCTGACGTTTTCTAAAGGTTATAGAGTGTGGTGTAAACAATGTTGTTCACAGGCCAGGCTGAGGGCCACGTCTCTGAGGAGGGGAGCCAAGCATACTTGTTTTTTACAGCACAGCTTTTATCATCCCGCTATGTGGCTAACACATCGTTAGAGAGCGGAGAGTGAAGGCAACAAAATAAACAAATGGCTACATAGCATTCATAAACACTATAGCTTACATCGGCTATCAGAGGCCGTTTTTAATTGGTCATTTGGGCATTCCCCCCCCCCCCCCCTTGGCTCCACCCTATTTATGTCCAAGGTCAGCTCTGCTCTGGTCATGTTGTGTTTGAATGGCTGTATGAATGGAGATTGGCTCTGCCCATATACTTTGAGATGTGTACCGTATGTCTTTCATTTGAACCCTGCAATAAAAGTCCAGCATGATTTTTCACTAATTCTCTAACTTTTTCCACGAGATTTGGTCATCTTCTTAAAAGGCTGTCATCCCCCCCCCCCACACACACACACACACCTCTACCACCCAAATGACTTTGTTCTTAAGTACACATTAATGCTCCTAAGTACACATTAATGTTCCTAAGTACACATTACATTTAAATATTTTATTGCACACTTATTTGCGGCTTCACAGCGGTTTGTTTTGCATGATTCACTCGCTGCCCCGGGGCCCCTGTACAGCTCTGTGTTTGTTTTCGCTGCTTGAAATAAGACAATAGGGAGGAGAAGCCTTTCTATAGCACCACAGAGCTGTCTACAAAGGTCCTCACCCACCTCGCCTGGATTTGACACCTTCTCAAACGGAGCAGGTGTTTGTTTTTCCGACCGGCCAAATCGCTTCCTCCCATCGACTTGGCCAAATAGCTGCCATTCTTCTCCTGCCCATTACCACAGCGCCGCATTTAGACGAAGGAATTGGCTCTCGGTTTATGCAAACGCCCGCTGCCACCCCGCTATTTACGCCACAGAAAAGCCATTCATTCATGTTTCACAATTGTTTCCACATGTTGCTGTTGATGCTGCTAGCTGCTAGCCTGGCGGCGCTGGAGCGCGCTCACTTTGAGCGCTGGCAGACTGGAGACTGGCGTGGCCTCTGATACCGCCGGTGTCAATATTTATACATCCTGTCATTTTGCCTTTGTGTCAACTGCTCCGTGTCAGGACGCCACGTGAGTGATGGGGCGGTTCTCATTTGGGGGAGAGGAGCGAGACAGGGGGTCAAGGGGAAAGGAGGGGAGTAGGGAGAGGAGGAGGTGTGTGTGTGTGTGCGTGCGTGCGTGTGTGTGTGTGCGTGTGCGTGTGTGTGTGCGTGCGTGCATGCGCGCGCAGGAAGTCGGTGTGCCGGTTTCACTTTTGGCTCAGGGCCCTGGCTCTGCTCTGCTCTCTTGAGTTCTCATCCCAATCCGTGTGTGTGTGTGTGTGTGTGTGTGTGTGTGTGTGTGTGTGTGTGTGTGTGTGTGTGCCCGTGTGTGTGTGTGTGTGTGTGTGTGTGTGTGTGTGTGTGCGTGTGCGTGTGCGTGCATGTGCGCGTGTCATCAGCAGCCAATCCCCTGATCCAGGCGGCTGCAGTACGAGCATGGCTGTGATGCGATTACATTATCACACATGCATTTAGAGCACAGCTGATTTGAACCCATGTAATACACACAGCAGTCTAGGGAAGTGAGGTGGGGAGGGGGCGGGGTCACGAGGGGGAGGGATTTTTTAACAGTTATTTATTAGATAGTTAAAATTAGAGCAGTCCTACCATTTCCTTTTCCGGGGGGGGGGTTAACGCAAAGGTTAATTTGAGGCTCCGCGCTTTTAAAACTCTCCTTAGGGAGCTCCTAAAATTAGCTATGACCCACTTAAAAAAGCAGGCCCAATAAATATCACAAGGTGGAGCAGCGTTCAAATCAAGAAGATGAGTGTATCTCCAACAGCTGAAGACCCCGTGCGTTTGACTTTGGGCCGTTCCTCATCTCAGCCTCAGAGCCTTGGGAGAGCCCATCTACGCTGGTTATGAATGTTTATGAAGGGTCCTTGGCCTCGTCGCACAAAGGCCATCAATCCTGCGGGGGTGCTGTTGTGTTCAATTAAAACCTTTTGCTCCCTCTAGTCTGCACAGCCCCACAATCTCTCTCTCTCTCTCTCTCTCTCTCTCTCACACACACACACACACACACACACACACACACACTCCATCACCCCGTTAGCGAGCCTCCCCTGGTGAGTCAGGGAGATTTATGGGGAGAAGCCGGGTTCGTCAAGCGCCGTCTTCCCCCCGGGGGGGGTGTCACACCGCATTTGTATGCCAGGGATCCTCTCCCTGCCGTAAAGAACAAGCCTCGTGCAGCCAAAGCAGTGCCACATCCAAAACAGGCTGTCCCTGCAGATTACAGTAAGGCGAGCAGCGGCCATTAAGCCCAAATTAAATCTTTGGGGGGTGAAGGTGGTCGTGATCGCCTAAGATATTGGGGAACTTGAGATCGGATGCTTTTTAAAAATGTTTCTTCTTTGGAAGCTCCTACTTTCTTGGCTCTGTTTGTGGCGTTTCCTTTCGAATCGCTCGGAAATCTCACACTTGTGGGCACGCCAGTGGCTCAGCTCACAAAGGCTCAATCCTTCCCGCTAGCGCAGCGGGCCCGGGTTCGAATCCGACATGTGGCCCTTTGATGCATGTCATCCCCTCTCTTTCTTTCATACCTGCCAAATAAAGGCGAAAATCCCACATTTGTCAGTGAAAGCCATGCTTAACTTTTGATGCACTCAAGCGAGAGCTTGCTCTCCTGTGAGATGCTGTCTGACAGCATTCCTGGAGAAGCAGATCCAGTGTTTTCAAGGAGGATGTGCAGCTGTCTGTCCTCTCCCCCAATTATGGTCCTGATGGACAGCTCACTGGTATATTAAAAAACCTCCCCTTGAAACTGTTACTCTGGAAGTATTTCGCAAACCATTTAGCGATAATTGATTTAAAATCACTTTACTGATCATGATTTGAAAACTGAGCCTAGCTCGTGTTTGCGTGGGTTTCCTCCGGGCGCCCTGCGATTTCCTCCCACCACCACCAAAAGACATGTATGTTAGGGTTCATACTCCTGTCAGTGCCCCTGAGCAAGGCACTGGCAAAAAGAAGTGGAGTTGGTCCCCGGGCGCTGCACTGCGGCTGCCCACTGCTCCTAGTTCTAGGAAGGTTCCTAGTAGAGGATGGGTCAAATGCAGAGGATGAATTTCCCCATGGGGATAAATAAAGGAGAACTGAACTGAACTGAAGTGGTGCGACTTTGCCCCCGGAAATAATGTGGAGGGAACGTCCGCGCGCGGATAGGTTTTGAAGTGTCATCCGATCTGTTTAAAGAGCAGCGATAGGTTATTGTGACTGGGGATCAGGTAGTATGTGCTGAGCGACGGAGAACATGCGTCACCATAATGACTGGTTGACCACCCTCCTCTCTAAGCCTATCAGGTAACAGACAGTAGACAGGCCGTCCTCATCGCTCGCCACCCGCCAGGGACCTTCGATCCGATTGGTCAGGGGTTAATGGGTTGGGCGCCATGACGACAGGCATGTTGTGGATAAGATGTCTTATGTCTGTCTGGGAATTCTTTCTCTCGCACTCTTGATCTCTGTCTCTCTGTGCGTTGCGTTGCATGCGTGCGTGTGTGCGTGCTTGTGTGTGTGTGTGTGTGTGTGTGTGTGTGTGCGTGCGTGCGTGCGTGTGTGTGCGTGCGTGTGTGTGTGTGTGTGTGTGTGTGTGTGTGTGCTCAGCATACCATACTGGAGAGACAAGGTCAAGTTTCACGAAAAGTCAGAATCTCATCCTTCTTGCCTGCCCCATACATTTCCATGAAAGCAGGAAACTTAACATAAAAGAAGTGTTGTGCTCTCTCTCTCTCTCTCTCTCTCTCTCACACACACACACACACACACACACACACACACACACACACACACACACACACACACAGTATGGTGTATGTACAGTGGACATTGTGTGAAGTACAATAGTGATTAAGGAAATGGACTGGAGGTCTCCAGGGGACAGCGGTAGGGAGGGACATGTGCTGCTGTGCCCTAGTTGCAGACCTATTAGATAGACTGGAGGCTGGAGGTTTCTCACCCTGTGGCACAATACCCCACACTGAGTCACTTACACATCTATTGGAGAGTTGCAAGATTATTTCTAAAATGCGGGAAAGAAATAGCTTTGGACCAATTTTTGATAATATCGAAATATCACGATATTTCCCAAATAATGCGATATTTTCCCAAACACTATTTCAAAAATGTATTTGTTTATTCATTCATACATTTTTGATATTTTTGAGAGGGGGGGACAGTTTTGCACAACCTGTCCTGCTGCCGACCCTTCTTTCACTGCTTAGTGTGTTCAGAGTGTTGTATTTGTTGCTGCAGAGGGAGAGGAAAGTAAGTGAACAGCATATCAACCTCTCAATCCTTTATTCATACTGTTCATATACTGCTGATCATAATATGTGCTGTAACGTATATACCTGAAACATCAAATACAATCACATAATACTTTGGTCTAAAAATATTATAGGCCATTTCAATTCGACAACGTAAATATTTTAAATTGCCCCCAGCTTACTGCCTGTTGCAGTGGTTTGCTAGTACAATAACTGACAGGACATAAGCTAGGTTTCAAACGGTTCCCTAGCAACACAATTCCGTGAGAACCGTCTATATACAGTATAAAAAAACACATCAACATGCGATATTTGGGCGGGAATAGAGAGCCAAAGTGAAAAACGTCACTTCCTGCTTTCTCCCTGTACCAGCGCTGCGAAAAATATGAATGGCGGTGGACGGAGAATAAGGTAACTTTTTTGATCCCCTTTGAATTGTGCCACGGGGTGCCAACACTAATTTTGTCAATTTAAATGTCAATGCATGTCAAGAAAGTCGCAGTTTGTCGCCAAACCGTTGCACTAGAAGTTATAAATCAGAAAGACTACATACACTGTCACCTAAGTGACGTCACTTTCTCTACCGGCAAAGCTGAAGACCGGCGACATGCCACGAGCTTCCACGATCTATGTCGTTTTTATACTAAACTAACCCCTACGTTTCAGTTTGACGACAAACTGCGACTTTCTTGACATGCAAAGTTGTGTTTTAAATTGACATAATTAGCGTTGGCACCCCGTGGCACAATTCAAACGGGATCAGAAAAGTAACCTTATTCTCCGTCCACCGCCATTCATATTTTTCACAGCGCTGGTACAGGGAGAAAGCAGGAAGTGACGTTTCACTTTGGCTCTCTATATGTTGCGATATTTCAATTTGGAATATGGGGAAATCATGGGTTGGTGTCAGATTTCAGCATTCTGATTCTGCACACTTCCACACGTCTTTGTTTTAGGGATTTAAAGACAAGGCGGTTGAGAGTGACTGTAAGGTACTTCCATGAATGAGTGATCTTATCAGCCCC
>NC_139624.1:74158033-74193033 GCF_964638095.1 Poromitra crassiceps
CTCTGTTGCTTCTGTTTTACATCAAACCAGAGCAATTTAGAGAGAGAGTGGCATCAGCGGAGGACCAAAATGCATGACTCATTAGCCAATGAACAGCCAGGAAGGGGTCTCATGCTACTTTGAATGCTAAAATAAAGCTGATAATGTACAATTTGATTAAAAAAAAAAAAAAAAACTTTCAAAGTACAACACAAACTGTCCATTTTGCTGCAACTTGACAGTGCTGCTTAATCCAGGACCTTACTTCCTGGAACTCTTGAGAGTAAAAAAATGGTACAATGGAGTGAATGGAGATGTCGGGACTCTTCTATATTCACGGACTCCCCCAAAATACTCACATGCTCCCCTGTTTTTCTTTCAGAAATCACCTCTTCAGGCTCAATCTGGAAGACTTGACATTGATCCAGGTGAGGCTCTCTCTCTCTCTCTCTCTCTCTCTCACTCTCTCAGTCCGTCTCTCTCTCTCTCTCTCTCTCTCTCTCTGACTCTCCCAGCTTCTTGAGGGAATGTGTGCCCTGTGGAGGGGGATACGTCGGCGATAGACACACTCACTGGCACAAGCCTCCACACCGCTCGCCTCTCAGAAGAGACACTGTTGCAAGTCCACACATGCTGCCAGCGCTCGCTTAGCACGTTCCACACGTCACAACAGCTTCCCCATCCAGCTGAGTGACAGCGGCTTTTGGACGTCAGTGCACCGGGCTGATATACAGAGGGGGATACAGTAGGAGCCATACTGTCGATAAACAACTGGGTTTAGTCAGTGTGCTAATAGCCTGTGCGTTCACATCTAATTTGCTCGCTGTGTGCGAGCTGTGTGCGAGCTACTATAACCTGTCCCAATTTCCCCCCGGGGATCATTAAAGTCTTTCTGATTCTGATTCTGATTCTGAAAGCGTACGTACACTATATATACATACCGTATACTCTGCTGTCCTACCTCGCTGCTACTATTCCACGCTTTGCATTTCATCATGATACTCTTCTGTATCGGTAAATGAAAGTCTATTCGAGGTATTGGGGGTTAAAAAAACACCTTTGAGCTATACCACCAAGGAAAGAATCCACTGGATTGAGTCGTTAAATCGACCTAGTAAGAACCCTACCTTCTGCTGCATGTTTTTGTACAGAACATGCATAAATAGGCGATATTGGCCTCCAGGTGGCAATTATGCTTCTTCTCATGCCTCCTTCTTCCACATGTTGGCGTTATCTTTTTTCCCCAGCCAGCATGCTTTCTTTCTTCTCTCTGTTTTCACCCACCAACACAAACACATCCTCCCCTGTAGATCGGAACACTTTGCGACCCGCTGAGCAGCCCTACAAACATTGACACATTCTGGGTATTTTTGGACGGCCTTTCTAGGTGGTAGCAGCACGCTCCTTTGATGGCTGGACAAGGCTTGATGCTTGGCCATTTACACCCTGGAAAACCAGGGGAGAGAGTAGGGAGGGGAGGGGAGGGGGGGAGAGGAGAGGAGAGGAGAGGAGAGGAGAGGAGAGGAGAGGAGAGGAGAGGAGAGGAGAGGAGAGGAGAGGAGAGGAGAGGAGAGGAGAGACAGACACGATAGGATGGAACCAAAGGGAGAAAGGAGGGGAGTTCTGTTGATCTAAATCCATCTGGGAAGGAGACAGAGAGGAACGGTCGGCCGAAATAAGGAGCAAGAATTTGACGGGTATAAAAGAGCGGAGGGCGGTGTGCACAAAGGGGAGGAGTGACAGCACGCAGGCGACGGAGGAGAAAACGGAGAAAACCCCCCCACGGAGAGAGAGAGAGAGACCACAATCCACGGGGGGAAGCGGCAGTCTTTTGTGGTCGCTCGCTGGGACAGAGACGCTTTTCAAAGATGCTCTCTGCGCCGTCCGTTTCACGCTACCGTCTCTTTTTCTTTATATCTCAGCCTTCGCTCGGCTAGCGATGCTGAATCACAGGGGAGATTCCTGCAGCCCAATCAAGCCCTCATCTCCAAGGCCTGGTCTCTGACACAATAGGACCTGGTAATCCCTGCCAAGGCCTGGGGCCAATTTAAACTGACCCAGTCACTAGTCCCTGCTTTGCATTTGACTGTCTGCACCGCGGCTGCAGAATTAAGCAGGAGGCTATAAGCCCTAGGGCTCGAGATGGGAGAGCATAAAATACTCTTTTTCTACTCGCCTCCCTCCTTTTTCCTTTCTACCCTCCCCTATTCTCTTCTTTTTTTTTCTTCCTTGGCAGTAGAACAAGGGATTAATTGCATAGAGATTTGGTTGACGCCATGGCTGGTTTTATATACGTCTTCTTATTGTTGTTCGATACGAAAGAGTTGAATGAATTTGCCTTTTGGCGGCGGCGTCGCTCCACTCACATTACATGCATGACTGATTGATCAAATAGATTTACAGTAGAAGGGAATTCGCTGCTGGGAGCCCAACAAAGAAAGTTTCAGCGCAAACAAGTCATTAGTTTGTTCAGTTGATTTTTATTTCAGTTTGTAGTGATATTAAACATTTATTTTTTTATATATTTTATTTTCTGCGTAAGGAAAACGAGCTAGGAGCGACACCTACGCATGACTCTGTGATTTCACCCCCCCCATCCGCATGCTTCAACCCTGTCAGATAAATAAATGCCTTATGGCGGTGATTTTGTTTTGGCACGGCTGGCAGCGTTTAACAGGGAGCTGGTGTTTGGTTTGACGGAGCACCAGGCTTAGAGGCATCGCAAAACAAAGCAGGCTATAATACGTGAGCGAGGTGGATTATAATTAGCATATGATTGATGAGGCCCTGAGTTCATCCTGTACTGTATATGTACACAAACCACATCCACATGAAACATTTATGGAAAAAAAACAGACACCAAGGTCCTTCGCCGCGCCGAGGCAAAATGAATCCCGCCCACTAAAGACTGCCCATGGTTACGGTATGATTAGTTGTGCTCAGGCGAGGTTCACAGAGGAGAATAAACTCGGAGTAAACGGCTCGTGGTGGCATTGTGTTTGGGAGGTTTTTAAAGAGTAGTGTGGCACTCTGGGTGGTAGCTAAACGCCGCCAGTCCAACCCGTTCTACTGCGCATTATGGAGTTCAGGCCTGGAGATCGATCGAGCCTGAGCCCGGCAATCATCATCTCCTCAACAAATGCCCTCCTCGCCTGCAAGTCATGAGAACGAGCTGGAGAAAGTCCAGACAGAGCGGCTGAAGCTGGGGAGAGAGAGAGAGAGAGAGAGAGAGAGAGAGAGCGCCTCTCTGTGAGGAGAGATGATGTTAAGCCATTTGAGAACTTTTCCTCTTTCATTGCCTGTGTGTCTTTTGAGCACAACCCCCCCCCCCCCTGGATTTGGTCTGCAATAAATCCTGATAGTCGAGGAAGGTTCAGTCACTTAAAAGAGATATAAAGGTTTGTCTGAGGACCTGTTTACAAGACGGTGTGGGACCCTTTCAGAATCGTAAACGCTTCCAGGAGAAAATCTCCCCGCAGCAGCAGCAGCATCACACATCACGGACTCCCAACAAAGAGATCAGAATCGTATACCCGGAGTGAATGGCAACCGGGTGGTTGAAGTGGGACAAGTGAGGCCTTGAGACATCAGTCAGCCCTTCCTCCCCCATGGCCTTGATTGGAGTTAATATTATCTGGTACTTGAAGTCTTTTCAGTGGTTGTCTCGGTGGCAGCCTGAAGTGGCCTTCCTCTCCCTGTCACCCTCTCCACCCCCGTCATCACTGATCTGGAGAGAACACACTGTCAAGAGTAAAAGGTGCTTTTCTCAGCGGTGTGCTTTCAAATTGATGCAGCTGAAGGGGGGAGGGAGGCGCAGTGCCGTGTGCAATGTGCTCAACTGTTGAGAGCCTCTATGATACCAGTGAAGGCCGTCGGAAGCCAAAGCGTTCGTTGGAATAAAAGCATCTATGAAGCACAATTGGTTTACTGCCACTACAGGTGAATCTCTATTAATTTGGTATATATTTATCAATGATGCTATCTAGGCTTATTTTGAATATGTGAATAACACAATATAAATGTTATCACCTGGTATCCCCATCCTTTCAGATATTATGCCTGTGACTTTTTGGGCATGTTCCAATATGTTTTTAATACACTTTGGTGCTCCGGCGAGTGCAAAACCTCTGCCTGCTGTAAATGTTGGGATGCCATTTGACACGTAGCCTGTAGAGGGCAGCGTATTTGGAGGTTCAAGTTCAACATACAGGAGTTGAAGTTTTGGGGGCGTAAAACCTGGTGAAAAATCCAGGTGGCTCGCCTCGCGCTGCTTTTATGCTGCTGTTTAAGGAGAGTGAAACAATGGCTTTGCCACACGTTGGCACGGCCGCCGCCCACTCCCATGAGCCTTTGCTCCACTGGTGCTGTACCTGCTGCAGAGAGGGCGGGGCCACGTATGGATGAATCGCCCCTCTGCATTTGCATTGTGTTCACATCCTATTGTGTTGGCTGGGCTGATGAATGGCTGCGCCGCCTTGGAATAGAACCCAGCCTTGTGTTCCTGTCTGCCTGTGAGCTCCACAAATAATGCACAGAGGAGAAGAAGAAGAAGAAAAAAACATCCCCTTTAAGAATCCAATAGTAGCGCGCTGTTTGCCTCCGACATGGTGAATCTAAACAGGATGCAGACAGAGAGGTTTGAGCACAAACAGTGATCACTGCATCAGTCAATAAGCACTGGGAGGAGGAGGAGCGGTGCCATTGTTCACTGTTGTGATCGACACATTATGGACTGTACTGTATTACTTATATGTTTGAATGTGGGACATTTGAGTGTATTGCCTGTGTTTAGATATGGCCTCACATTCGGGGGAAGACAGAGAGGACCAAATGGCTGGGTCACACCCGACAGATACCAGCACAGCTGGGGGCCAAGCCTCAAAGGATTCCGGCCATTGTTTTATCTCTAAGGGTAATCAAGCCATAAAAACCCCTTTTCCCTTGCCTCACGTTACAGAATGGGCACAGTCCAGCTCACAGAGCGCTATCATTGGCCAGAACCATCACAAAAGACACATGAGAAGCCAATGAGAACCCTTCGTGACTTCCCCATACAGTGAGACAAAACTGTTTGGAAAGCAGTTTAACTATCAGTCCACAGTAAGCTATCGCACGCAGCGGAACCAAGGGTTGGAGGGGCCAGGAAGCCGGCTCCCCTCCCCCGCTCTCTGCACCCCCGGCAGGCGACCAGGCCCAGAGGGACCGAGCCCTGCAGCCTGACCAGGGCCCAGAGGACTCTGAGCACACAGCAGCACCGGAAATCGGCTGGAAAGCCAGCCGGAAGTCCCACGAGATATAGCATGCGTAAACTGAGAAAGTTCTACTTAATCTCAGTTTAATTTAAGTCGGTTTAGTGTGATAAGTCGCACGGAAAAGCCCTTCCTGTGCTTTCAAACTAGACCAGCCGCTCTCCTTGCCCAGAGAAGCCCAGCTGGACCGCAAAAGCCGACAACAAGACCGTACCGCGAGCAGACCGCTCAGCAGACCAGGAGGAGCAGAAGAAGCAGAAGAGCCACACCGCAGCAGATCCAACCAACTGCTGCAGACGAAAGACGCCCAAGACAGACCGTGGCCTGCAACCAGCCACAAAGAAGGACCACAGAGCACAGCACGACCCTCGACTCAACGAGCAGAGAGACTGCACGTCAACGCCCGGCATCATCTGCACCCCCCAGCAGACGTCCGCTGCCCGCTTTTCCAGGCCAGGGTGAACCGCGCTGCAGGCCATCGCTCCCACAACCCAAAGCCATCCTCCCTACTGCGCGTAGGACAACTCTCCCCAACCAACAGGATCCCGCTCCACAGAGTGGAACACACGTGAGAGTCATTCATGGTTTAATGGTTCTGGGCAGAGTTAGGGGTTAAAATGCATTATCATATGTGTTGATTACAGTATCCTGTATGTTGATGTACAATGTTTTGCACACTGTTGAATGATATAGACGCCTGAAGGTGAGCGCCAAGTTCAGCACGAACTTAGCGGCCACCAGTGGGCCACTCTCCTCTCTCCCTCTCCCTCTCTCCCCCTCCCACTCTCTCGGCTTCCCAGCTGAGCCCGTTCAACCGGGAGGGCTAAGCTTGGAACGGTCTAGAGATGTTCAGAAAATACAGTTAAGCTGAATTAGAGAGTTTGATTAGTCACTCACACAGAGTGACCCAGGCTAGGCAGGCAGAGTGATCCCTTCCTAAATTCGGCAGAACCGCCATTTTGGAAAGGAGGCGGTTCCAGACCGCCCCCCAGCCACCTCTGTCTGACCGAGTCAATCCTTCCTCAACTTTGGCAAAACCGCCATTTTGAAAAGGAGGCGGTCTACACACGATCAGCCCGCCTCTCAGCCAATCCTGTGATTACATCACAGAGACAGCCAGAACGAGCCACTCCGCCCTCTCCTCCCTCCTTCTCTCTCACACACACACACACACACACACACACACACACAAGTACTAATTAACACACACGCACACACATTCAGGCCTGCCAGCCAGGCAGACTTAAAACACACACACACACACACACACACACACAATTGATAATGTTTGTTCACCTTAGGTATTAGCTATAGATGTGGTAGAGTATTAGTCATAAAAGTAAATGTGATGAACTGATATTTTAATCATTATGTTAATGTCAATTGATATTGTGATTTATTAAATCTTTTTATTACATAATGCTATGAATCTTGGTGGTTATTCATGAGGTATTTTATCTGTGGAAATCTGTGACAGAAGCTTACGAACTTTGACCTTCAATTAACTGTACAATGTACACTGTATCATTATGAGACTGATATGACAATTTGGTTTGGTGTCTAAACAAGTCATAACTTGACTTTTAGACAGGTCTGTAGCCTTAACTACAGTGGTGCCCCGAATCTTACAGAGAATACAATATTTTCTGTCAAATCTAATAAATTTATGAATATTAATAATTCATAATTATTAATAATCATATTTCATAACCAAACCAGCTCCTGCGAGCACAACATAAATGACGCCCCGTTTGAGGATTCTAATATCAGTATTTCCACAGATATGATATGCATGAATAATAAAAATTCATAAATTTTTGAAAAATCAAAATTTTTCAAATTTTTCCAAAATCAGGTTTTCTATAGCGCTTTGCCAAGCAAATCACATGCGTCAGAAGACACTAAAGGAACTCTAATCATAAAATATGGAATCTTCCCATAATCTTAACACAAGTTAGGATTTGTATTGAATATTTCTGAGCAAAACCGTCCCAAAGACAACAGCTCAGTTTAAAATCCTTGATTCCATTTTTATGTTAGAAACCACAGTTAACAAACTGTTTTCCACTGTGCCTTCAACCTAAAATTATGAGAGATAGCGATTTTTCCATCTATCAGAGAGTGATCTTTAACAGAGACAAACAGTGCTGCGCATTTTAAAGTGGAACCTTTGATGCTAATTTGAAAGCCACACCGGCAAAGGGGGGAGGAAGTCAGGCTGCCCCCCCTCACATTAGCATTCAAAAACATTCACCCTGGCTCTCAACAGCCAGAGACAAAGTGTAAACAAAGCCCTGTGACCACCAGTCACAGTGAATTTGCATGCGAAAGACAGGCAGACACCTGCACCTGATGACACTGACAGCAGACACCAGCCGAGTGACAGCTGACAGATGTCAAACTAACTGCATGCAATTGGCAGCTAACTCACAGAGAGACTGTCACATTTGGGCCATTCTTTAATTAGGATTAGTAACTGTGGGCACTGACGGCATTGATGCCATAGCAACACGGTGAGTGCACACACCTTTTGCTTAAAATTGACAGCAGTAAAACAGCTGCTTGACTCATCGCGATGAGTCCGCGCTGCCACAAGATGGTCAGCGCTGAAGCATTCTTTAAGACGGCCGCCACCGACTGGCAAGCGGTAGCCACCTCTCTCATCTGCCCGCCCACAGGAGGAGCAGATGAATTTAGCATTGTAATGCTAACACTAGCGGTCCTAATAATTCCATTGGGAATTATTTTCTTTCTGCAAAATCGCAGATCCCAGGTGCAGGACGCTGCGCATCAGCGGCAGACCACCGTCTACCAGACGCAGATAGGCAGACTGCGCAACAGCTGTCAAGCTACGCTGCAGGCCAACCTGGGTCTGCATCGACAAGCCCAGGTCTGCCAAACAGAATTAGCCCGACTGCGTACCGAAGTTTCCCGGCTGCAACAGAGCCAAAAGGGCATGCCGACCGGATCCACGGCGGCCCTCGGACCCAGAACGGTCCCCCTCTCGGGTCGCACTGCTCCACCAACCACCCGAGCAGTGATCGCACGGCTAAACGCGAGAACGGCCAAGCAGCAAGAGCACCAGAAGGCCGTAAGGGCCATAGCCCCGCCGGCACCGGAGGCTGACACGCCCCCTAGGGCTAGACCAACCCCCGACTCGAATCAGACCCCCGCACACCACTTAGCGCCCGCGCTGGCAAGCAGCCGCGCTGCTAGACATCGCGACACCACACCGCGAAAGGGGGAAGACCGCTCTCACAACGAGCAAACTGATTCAGGCTATTCAGCCCAGCAGTCGTCATCCGATTCCGAGCTCGACGTTCATGCTCCTGACATACCAGTCAGTCATTCATCCGAGCAACCTACGTATAGACTCAGACGTTATTCACGCTTTCATCCAGCTCTGACTTCCACCTCAGAGCACAAACCGCTGACAGTCAAACGACGTGACAGCGCCACTTCCGGTTATGACAAAACGATCCACACTGCAACCCCCTGCAGGGAGGAACGTGTGTCTTACCGACTTTCCATTTATCACGCCCGTGGCGAGTCGATCGACTACCGCCCTGTGCATTATAAACCGTCATTTGCTCAGGCCACCAACGGGTGCGCTGATAGGTCTTTTTCACCAGAGGCTATCCAGCCTCACTCACTTTCTAGCTCCTGTCCACCAAGGAAACAGGAAGTCAGCTCTTCCACCCCTCCCCCCGAAAGGGGGGACCCCGGGCATGATGACATTAGTCGCTCTTTGGTGCCCAATCGGGCAAACGGCCACTCCTTCTTGCAGCCTCTACTGCCAAAACAGAGTGATTCAGGACTCTCTCTCCGAGAAGCAGAGTCACGCTATCACTTACTGAAGTCAATCGCAAACGACATTGACTTGTTCGATCCCGCCAGTCACGAGGTACACTTGACAGATTATCTCAACGAAGTCGAACGTGGTTCGCAGGCTCTACCACACGCCTCGCCGCGAGAGAAAGCTCAACTGATATGGAGCACGAGCTCAAAGCACGTGCGTGCGTTTATCCAAACGCAACCTTCCCATATCAGAGATGACTTTGACAAGCTCCGCGAAGCCTTGGGCGAAGAGTACATCCTTACCCAGTCGCCAGCGGCAGGGAGGAACGCGGCCTTACACGTCAAACAGAATTACCAGGAACATCCTAGGGATTACTTTAGACGCTTGAAGAAGATATATAGTCAAGGTAGAAATGGCCCGGATCAATCAGACGTGCCACGTCTCAAGGAACTCTTCCTAGACGGTCTGCATGACTCGGTGCGCCCATCCGTAGCCCTAGACGCACGTTGGTATGACCGAAGCATGTGCACGGTCCTCAAAACCGCCTCAATAGCGTGGGAGGTGGAAACCGAAGCAAAAAGCAGAAATGGCCAGTTTCAACCCACCAACCGCGTGTGTGTGGACCCAGAGACGGTACCACACACACGCTCACCACGCAGGCCAGACCACCTGGTTCTGCCGGACAGAGCCAAGGGGGGTAGCTGCTGCCCAAAGAGACATCACAGTCACGCCACAGGGCGCGAACGGCGTGAGTCTCCTCAGCACACTAGGCCCTCCACCCAATTAGACATCCGAACGGGAGCCAGACGCCTGACGGGCAGGGTGGGCATTCAAGCCACCAGAGGCCCTCCCAGGAGATGACATCAAACTCGGTGAAGGGCGGGTGACTGGACGCAGCCACCCTGTCACCCCTGACAGTCACCTGTCACTCGGCTCTCACCCTTATCTCTATGTAGGCTAGATGCATTGTCAACGCTGTGCTGTGAAACATAACACCTTTATGGCAGGCAGACCACATCAAAATAGGACAAAGCTTGGCACATGGCTACACATAGACACATAGCACAACACTGCTGGAATGCAGCACACATTCAAAATCACACCCTGTCACCCTCTCTCTCCTTCTCTCCTCCTGCCCTTCCCTGTTTACCATGTTGATTTTGAAATGATGTTGTGTATGTGACCTTAAGGTTGTATTATCTATATGGTAATGAGTCTAGGTATGGTTAGGAGTCTGCCCAGAACCAAACCTGAACTATGAACGGCCTGAGTATGACACTTTGATCCCACAGAACAGATGGACATGGACCAAAAGTTACAGCAAACTGTCTGTACAGCCCTTCATCCTCGCCTGCGGACCGCAGGTCGACCGCAGTCCACAGACGAGGAGGGGGGATGTTGTGATCGACACATTATGGACTGTACTGTATTACTTATATGTTTGAATGTGGGACATTTGAGTGTATTGCCTGTGTTTAGATATGGCCTCACATTCGGGGGAAGACAGAGAGGACCAAATGGCTGGGTCACACCCGACAGATACCAGCACAGCTGGGGGCCAAGCCTCAAAGGATTCCGGCCATTGTTTTATCTCTAAGGGTAATCAAGCCATAAAAACCCCTTTTCCCTTGCCTCACGTTACAGAATGGGCACAGTCCAGCTCACAGAGCGCTATCATTGGCCAGAACCATCACAAAAGACACATGACAAGCCAATGAGAACCCTTCGTGACTTCCCCATACAGTGAGACAAAACTGTTTGGAAAGCAGTTTAACTATCAGTCCACAGTAAGCTATCGCACGCAGCGGAACCAAGGGTTGGAGGGGCCAGGAAGCCGGCTCCCCTCCCCCGCTCTCTGCACCCCCGGCAGGCGACCAGGCCCAGAGGGACCGAGCCCTGCAGCCTGACCAGGGCCCAGAGGACTCTGAGCACACAGCAGCACCGGAAATCGGCTGGAAAGCCAGCCGGAAGTCCCACGAGATATAGCATGCGTAAACTGAGAAAGTTCTACTTAATCTCAGTTTAATTTAAGTCGGTTTAGTGTGATAAGTCGCACGGAAAAGCCCTTCCTGTGCTTTCAAACTAGACCAGCCGCTCTCCTTGCCCAGAGAAGCCCAGCTGGACCGCAAAAGCCGACAACAAGACCGTACCGCGAGCAGACCGCTCAGCAGACCAGGAGGAGCAGAAGAAGCAGAAGAGCCACACCGCAGCAGATCCAACCAACTGCTGCAGACGAAAGACGCCCAAGACAGACCGTGGCCTGCAACCAGCCACAAAGAAGGACCACAGAGCACAGCACGACCCTCGACTCAACGAGCAGAGAGACTGCACGTCAACGCCCGGCATCATCTGCACCCCCCAGCAGACGTCCGCTGCCCGCTTTTCCAGGCCAGGGTGAACCGCGCTGCAGGCCATCGCTCCCACAACCCAAAGCCATCCTCCCTACTGCGCGTAGGACAACTCTCCCCAACCAACAGGATCCCGCTCCACAGAGTGGAACACACGTGAGAGTCATTCATGGTTTAATGGTTCTGGGCAGAGTTAGGGGTTAAAATGCATTATCATATGTGTTGATTACAGTATCCTGTATGTTGATGTACAATGTTTTGCACACTGTTGAATGATATAGACGCCTGAAGGTGAGCGCCAAGTTCAGCACGAACTTAGCGGCCACCAGTGGGCCACTCTCCTCTCTCCCTCTCCCTCTCTCCCCCTCCCACTCTCTCGGCTTCCCAGCTGAGCCCGTTCAACCGGGAGGGCTAAGCTTGGAACGGTCTAGAGATGTTCAGAAAATACAGTTAAGCTGAATTAGAGAGTTTGATTAGTCACTCACACAGAGTGACCCAGGCTAGGCAGGCAGAGTGATCCCTTCCTAAATTCGGCAGAACCGCCATTTTGGAAAGGAGGCGGTTCCAGACCGCCCCCCAGCCACCTCTGTCTGACCGAGTCAATCCTTCCTCAACTTTGGCAAAACCGCCATTTTGAAAAGGAGGCGGTCTACACACGATCAGCCCGCCTCTCAGCCAATCCTGTGATTACATCACAGAGACAGCCAGAACGAGCCACTCCGCCCTCTCCTCCCTCCTTCTCTCTCACACACACACACACACACACACAAGTACTAATTAACACACACGCACACACATTCAGGCCTGCCAGCCAGGCAGACTTAAAACACACACACACACACACACACACACACACACACAATTGATAATGTTTGTTCACCTTAGGTATTAGCTATAGATGTGGTAGAGTATTAGTCATAAAAGTAAATGTGATGAACTGATATTTTAATCATTATGTTAATGTCAATTGATATTGTGATTTATTAAATCTTTTTATTACATAATGCTATGAATCTTGGTGGTTATTCATGAGGTATTTTATCTGTGGAAATCTGTGACAGAAGCTTACGAACTTTGACCTTCAATTAACTGTACAATGTACACTGTATCATTATGAGACTGATATGACAATTTGGTTTGGTGTCTAAACAAGTCATAACTTGACTTTTAGACAGGTCTGTAGCCTTAACTACAGTGGTGCCCCGAATCTTACAGAGAATACAATATTTTCTGTCAAATCTAATAAATTTATGAATATTAATAATTCATAATTATTAATAATCATATTTCATAACCAAACCAGCTCCTGCGAGCACAACACCATTCAATAGCACCGGAGGAGAAAATAGTGGATATCCACTCCGGCTTCTCTCCTCCTGCATTGGCACACAAACAGGCAGATGATACACACTATCCATAACAGCCCCACTTGACAACAACAGACAGTGTGTGGTGTTGAGGTGTATATTGTGCCTCCATTTTTCTTTTCTTCCTCTCTTATTGTAACTAGAAATCTGTTCTTCTTCTGTGGTGTTTTATGGCAGTTGCCATCCTTTATGTTGCATCACTGCCTCTTTCTGGATTTATCCATCCACTGTTTCCCTACTGTCCAACTCCTCCATGTCCTCTCCTCCTTTCTCCCTTCTTCTTCTTCTTCTTCTTCTTCTTCCTCTTCTTCTTCTTCTTCTTCTTCCTCTTCTTCTTCTTCTTCTTCTTCTTCTTCTTCTTCTTCTTCTTCTTCCTCTTCTTCTTCTTCTTCTTCTTCTTCTTCTTCTTCTTCTTCTTCTTCTTCTTCTTCTTCTTCTTCTTCTTCTTCTTCTAATGGCTTTCCGGCAGACTGGATGCCTTGTGGCACATTGCTGCCTCTCACAGTTGGATGGTCTCACTCTAGACCTGGTTCTTCTTCTTCTTTCAAGTTTCTGGTGTCTCTCACACCTCCGCTCCTCATCCCTCCTCAACAACCTTCACCTTCGTGAAGGGGTCCTCCACTAATACAGATTTCAGCCCAGGGCCGGAAGCCATCGTCTAGTTCCCCTTCCCACAACTCGCTCGATTCCTTCCGATTCTCCCTCCGCCTCACTCTGTCTATGTGAGCAATTATGATTCAAGATTCAAGATTCAAGATTCAAGATTTTTATTGTCACTCCATGGTACAAGTATCACGTGTGAAATTCTTGTGCTGTGGACTCCATTTACGACATAGTACAAATAGGCAACAAGCAATGAGCAATAGGCAATAAGAAATAGGCATCAATAAGCAATACTAAGCAGCAATAGGCAATGAGGCAGAATAGCGATAAGACAAGTCAGTGGCATATTCATTGCACATAGGTGCACATGTTATGTGCATACGTTAGACATGTTCGGACACTTTAATTCGACGTATTTGACATACAGTGCAAATAGCATGTACCTTATTAAACATACAATTAAACATTTGGCATTGTGCATACGTTAGACGTGTTCAGACATTTTAAATTCGACGTAATTGACATACAGGTGCAAAAAGCATGTACCTTGTTAGACATACAATTAAACATTAGGCATACATAATGGTAGCAGCTGCAGTACGGTACGGTACGACTACTACACTATTTGTGTATGTTAAGGAGTCTCGTGGCCTGCGGGAAGAAACTGTTCCTCAAGCGATTTGTGCGTGCTTTTGGAACCCTGTATCTCCTCCCTGAGGGTAGCAGGGAGAACAGGCTGTTGTGGGGATGGTTTGTGTCTTTGATGATCTTCAGGGACCTCCTGAGGCACCGCTGGTTATACAGTTCGTGCAGTTCTGGCAACTCGTCTCCTGTTACGTGCTGGGCCGCGCGCCTCACCCTCCGTAGCGCCCTGCGGTCCATGGTGGTACAGTTCCCGTACCAGGCGGTGAAGCAGCCAGTCAGCAGGCTTTCAATGGTGCCTCTGTAGAAGTCCCTGAGGATTTCTTTCCTTAGCCCAAACTTCTTCAGGCGCCTGAGTCCGTGTATTCGCTGTTGGGCCTTTTTGACAACAGTGGCGGTGTGGCCGGCCCAGGTCAGGTCCTGGTGGATGTTGACTCCCAGGTACTTGAAGCTGTCCACCCTTTCCACCACTGTGCCGTTGATGGTGATTGGGGGGTGTGTGCCCCCCCCTCTCCTGTAGTCCACAATGATCTCCTTGGTCTTGGAGACGTTCAGAGAGAGGTGGTTGTCCTGGCACCATTGTTCCAGGACCCTCACCTCCTCTCTGTAGGCCGTCTCGTCGCCCCCCGAGATCAGCCCCACGACTGCTGTGTCGTCTGCAAACTTCACGATGGTGTTTGAAGTTTGAGTCGCCACGCAGTCGTGGGTGTAGAGGTCGTACCAGAAGGGGCTGGAGACGCACCCCTGGGGCGCTCCTATGCTGATGGTCAGCGGGGAGGAGGTGAGGTTGCCCACCCTCACCACCTGGCGGCGGTCTGTCAGGAAGTCCAGGATCCAGTCGCACATCGCTGTGTTTAGTCCCAGGTCCCTGAGTTTGCTTACCAGCCTGGAGGGTACTATGGTGTTGAATGCTGAGCTGTAGTCCACGAACAGCATTCTCACATAGGTGTCCTTCCCCTCCAGGTGGGACAGGGCGGTGTGGAGCACGTGTGTCACTGCATCCGCTGTGCTCCTGTTGGGGCGGTATGCAAACTGTAGCGGGTCGTGGTCCGGGGGGAGTGTGGGGCGGATCTTTGATATGACCAGCTTTTCAAGGCACTTGCTGGCTATTGGCGTGAGGGCTATAGGGCGCCAGTCATTGAGGCTGGTCACTTTTTGCTGTTTGGGAATGGGGATGATTGTTGCTGCCTTGAAGCAGGAGGGAACTCGTCGGAGGGAGAGGGACTGGTTGAAGATGTCTGTGTACACGGCTGCCAGCTGGTGGGCGCAGGCCTTGAGGACCCGCCCGGGGATGCCGTCCGGGCCGGCCGCCTTGCGTGGGTTGATACGCAGGAACGACCGGCACACTTCATCCTCAGTGATGGTGAGGGGGCGGTCTGTGGGGGGTGGAGGGTGGGGGGGGGTTGGTGGTTAGGTGGGAATGGGGGGGGGGTGGGGGTGCTGAGGGGTGGGGGGGAGGAAGGGGGGAGGGGAGGTGATCGGGGGGGGGGAGAGGAGGAGGGGTGGTGGGGGGGGCGGAGAGGGGGAGGGGTGATGGGGGGGGGGAGAGGTGGCAGGGGGGGGAGGAGAGGAGGAGAGGGGTGATGGGGGGGGAGAGGTGGGGGGGGGTGATGGGGGGGAGGAGAGGGGGAGAGGGGTGGGAGAGGGGGGGGGGGAGGAGGGGAGGCGCTCTGGCAGAGGGGTCGAACCTAGCGTAGAACGCGTTGAGTTCGTCCGGTAGGGTGGGTGACGTGCTGGCGTTCTGTCGTTTCACCTCTTTGAAGTCTGTGGCAGCATGGAGCCCTCTCCACAGGTGTCTGGGGTTGTTAGTGTCCAGTTTTGACTCCAGCTGCCTTCCATAATCTCTCCGTGCTATTTTTATAGCGGTCCGGAGGGCATATTGTGCCTGCTTGTATTGGTCAGTTGTGCCAGAGCTGAAGGCGGTGGTCCTGGCGTGAAGGGCAGCCCTGACGTCGCTGTTGACCCAAGGCTTTTGGTTCGGCATTATTTTGACTCTTTTTGTGGGGACTATGTCGTCGGTGCACTTCTTTATGAAGCATGACACCGTATCTGCATACTCGCCCAGGTCTCCTGCAGCTTTGAACTCCTCCCACACCACTTGGTCAAAGCAGTCCCTCAGGATGTCGTCTGATTGGTCTGACCAGCAGTGGGCGGTTCGGAATGCTGGGGGTTGTCTTTTTAGTTTTTGTTGGTACCTGGGTACAAGTAGAATGGAGGCGTGGTCCGATTTGCCGAAAGGGGGGCGAGGGACGGCTTTATAGCCATGTCGGATGTTTGAGTAACATTTGTCCAGTGTGTTACTGCCTCGCGTGGGGAAGTGAATGTGCTGGTACAATGTGTGCATTCTGCCTCTCAGGTTTGCCCTGTTAAAATCCCCAGTCACCACCAGGGCCATTTCGGGTTGTTTTGTCTCCTGTGCGCTGATGGCGCGTTGCAGCTCTTTCAGTGCGACAGTCACGTTCGCTTGTGGAGGAACGTATACACCCATGATGGTGACTGTCGTGAATTCCCTCGGACTCCAGAACGGCACGCATTGTACCATTACATATTCAAGATCTGCTGAGCAGTGTTTCCCAATGTCTGTGGTGTTTACACACCAGTTTCCGTTAATCATTAGACAGACGCCTCCGCCTTTCATTTTCCCGGATCGTTCATCTCTGTCTGCTCTGAATACATTGAATCCTGGTAGAGTGATAGAGTGATCCGTTGTATCAGGGGTGAGCCAGGTTTCAGTCAGACATAAAACGTTACATCGCGCTATGTCTTTTTGGAATTGTGCTCGCGCTCTTAATTCACAAAGCTTGTTCTCCAGAGATTGGACATTTGCCAGTAAGATGCTGGGTAACGGGGGCTTGTTGGCGCGCCTTCTTAGGCGGGCGAGTATGCCACCTCTCCTACCTCTTTTCCGTTGGTATTTTATAAGTTCAGGAAATTCCGTGAGGTCTGGAGCTTGCCAGTTACTGTTGGGATAGATCTGTGTGTTCCTGAATTGGATCAGCGCGTCCCTGTTGTATTTTTGCCCGACGCTGGTGTCGGCTTCTTTGTTCTCCTCCATTGTGGGGAGCGGACGGCTGCAGCGAACAGCCGTCTGTGTAGTTTCTTGCAAAGAAAAGTGTGAAGACGCTACTATGTACACTATTTAAAAACACTGTTATATACACTAGGTATTTACAAAGCGAATCGAGGCAACGAAATTAAATTAAAACGCGTTTACACTAAATAAAAAAGCCTATTTGTCTAGGAAGTTACGGAGCGCTCAGCGGGTCGCCCTCTCCCGGCGCCTCTTCACTACTGTCACCAGTGCTGTCATCATTGATGTCACACGAGCAATTGTGATGTCATCTATGATGTCACGCAAGCAATTGTGATGTCATCATCAGTGATGTCATTCAAGCAATTGTGATGTCATCAGTGATGACAAGTGATGACTTGAGCAATTGGGTGATGCAGAACCGCGGAACCGGGCTAATTGATGTCACACGAGCAATTGTGATGTCATCTATGATGTCACGCAAGCAATTGTGATGTCATCATCAGTGATGTCATTCAAGCAACTGTGATGTCATCAGTGATGACAAGTGATGACTTGAGCAATTGGGTGATGCAGAACTGCCTTATTATAGTAGTAAGATGTGAAAGTAGTGGAAGAGACTTCAGAGCCCTGTTCACATGTATTTCATTTGCTTGTCTCTTGCAATTACGTTCCATCAGCCAGACAATTAGCTCTGCTAATCAGTAGCTAACAGAACCCGTCCTCCATTGCTCTGGAAGCATTGCTAATTCAATCACTAGGACCCAGTAACCCCATTGAAATGCATAGAATAAAAAGCATCCACGGTACTGGAGATGCACCAACATGTTCAGTGAAATCATGGAATTGATAGACACATGGTCTATCAACTGCATTATTTCACTGAACATACAGAAATAAGACAAAGAATGTGAATTGTGTCTAAATTGTATAAGAGTAGGAGGTCCGTTCAACATTAATTATATCTTCACCATATTTTAATGATATTTCCTGTTAAGTGAGACGGACCGCCACGCACGCACTCACTCAGATTTGACACAAAGTGTGATTTCATGTGTAAATCTTTCAGTGGCTTACATCAGCAGACATCAGTCTGAATAGTAAATGTTGTGCCAGCACATCAAAAGGTAATATGAGCTCTTCATAAAACAGATTAGAATCCCCCAGCAGGATTTGGTCCAGCTCTCACTCTCACCCCTCGATCCCCTTGTAATGAAACACAGCGAGGCACTTGACAAAAGCCAGACGGCTCTCAGCAGCCAGTGTGTTCTCCAGACCCTCTTTATGCAAAACACATTCAATATGATGTCTGGAAGGAGGTCCTCCCTCCTCCATCTCACTGACTTCTTCACTCTCTCTCTCTCTCTCTCTCTCTCTCTCTCTCTCTCTCTGCCCACACTGTCTCCCTTGCCCCTGGCTGACTCCTAAGTTGCTCTCTGTTTTCTCTTTGTTTGCTTTTGTTTTCATCTGTTTGTCCCGTTTCGTTATTTTCTTTTCTGTCCTTTACTCTGTGTCCTTCTACTGTATCTCCCTCTGCCCCCTCTCCCTCTCCCTCTCCCTCTCCCTCTCCCTCTGCCCCCTCTCCCTCTCCCTCTCCCTCTCCCTCTCCCTCTCCCTCTCCCTCTCCCTCTCCCTCTCCCTCTCCCTCTCCCTCTGCCCACTCTCTCTCTCCCTCTCCCTCTGCCTCTCCCTCTCCCTCTCCCTCTCCCTCTCCCTCTCCCTCTCCCTCTCCCTCTGCCCACTCTCTCTCTCCCTCTCCCTCTCCCTCTCCCTCTGCCCACTCTCTCTCTCCCTCTGCCTCTCCCCCTCTCTCTCCCTCTCCCTCCCTAAGGGCCGTTTCTGTCTCTCCTGCACCCACCTCGTGGTGACAATAGCCCCTTAGTGAAGGCTGCCAAGAGGGCTGGAGCACAATGGTTCATCTCTGAGGATTGCAGTCATTACAGGGGACAGTAGAGAGGGCGGACGCATGGAACATGCATAGCTCACAGATTTATTCTCCGGCTTCCCCCCGAAGCAGCGAATGACTGCTACTGACTGTGCCAAAGTCTCTCTGTCACACACGCAAACTTTCTCTCTCGCTTAAACGGCCTCTTTGCCGATTTTTCAACCAGCGTTGTACCATAACAAAACCGGTATGTGAATGAACAATGTTTAAAGTGGTAATACGGAAGATTTCAGTTTTGTTCTCTTGGGTGACACCTATTGGCGATGAGTGGTGATTGCACGTGAGATCCAAACAGCGTTATTATGTGACATTACTCAGTTTGTTCGGCCATAGTATCCACCCATAATGCTAGCAGAGACCGGAAAAAAGTAGCTTGTTATCCTACTTCACACAAGAGTTGTCGGGAACCTACAGAGTGAGTCTATTGTGTTAGATCCGCCCACCCTGTGTCACCACAGACTACAGTAACCTACAGAGTGAGTCTATTGTGTTAGCTCCGCCCACCCTGTGAACCTACAGTAACATACAGAGTGAGTCTATTGTGTTAGCTCCGCCCACCCTGTGTCACCACTAGTGATGCGCGGGCCGCAGTTATAACCGCGCTGACCGCGGATACCCCGCCCCGCGGGTGGGCCAGATCATAAAATTAAACATTCTGATTAATAGCGGAAGGGTTGCGGGCGGTTGAAACAATGTATCATTAATGAGGAAAAATAACGTATGAACGTATTTTAAGCTACATTTTTCATCAGGCACATTCTTAGTCGCCTATTCTAGCTCCCCCAAAGGACCCACGGCCGTAAACCAAACAATTCAGCCATGTGCTCTCCACTTTTCGTCCATATATGGTCAATGACGTCACCCTCAAAAAGGAATCTCAGCTGAAGACGTGTTTGAAGAGAAGACGCGTTCGTATTTTCCCATACAATGAGGCAATCAAGTAAGCTAAACTTAAAGCTATAGCGTTAGTAAACTACATGAGGGCAAGTGGTGCACTGGACATAATACAGCATGGAAGTCTATTTGGAGTCTTGGACTGCAGCGATCGCACCAACGGCAGCAGAAACCGTCATTTCACTCCTTTTATAGCGTTTATAGCGTCGGGTGCATGGCGGGCGCGGATCTATAAATAGTATGAAATAATTTGCGTGGATTTATGGCGGGCGGACGGTTCATGCATACACGCGGATTAGGATGGCATAAAAGCTCATCCGCGCATCTCTAGTCACCACAGACACCAAGTTCATAAATGCTGCAATACTGAAAATGCAAAAGCTTCCAATGGTCCATATGCTCAATCACCATTGTGTTAACTCACTATCAGATAGATAGTGAGTTAACAGACATTTATTTTGATGAAAATCTTCCGAATTATCACTTTAACTCATTGAGTGCCAAGGCCGAGTATGTTCGTCAATTGGTTTAGTAACGTAGAGTGCCAAGGACGAGTATGTTCGTCAATTGCGTTTTTTGACGGTGGGACGTGGATCAAAGCCTAATATATCTCCTGTAAAATTTTGGGGCATGTTGAATGTGTATAACCTATTTTACCGACCCATTAGGTGGCAACAGTGCTCTCCAGATTACAGAAAGGTCCGGAAAACAGCAGGAAAAACCCCCGTGATCAAAGAGAAACCGCTCATGCTGCAGCCAGAGCCATATAGATGGCTCTGACTGCAGCTGATGTTGGCTGCGAACAGCAGTCAATCCGCGCACACAACTGAGCCCCTCTGCCTCTGTCTGTCTGTCTGCATAGTTTCTTCACACGATTAGCTGCCAGAAAGGCAGCACCCGACGCCGAAGGGCCAAACCTTTCCCTGCAGTCCGGTTTGGCATTTCCGTGTCGCGCTGGGAGCCGGCGCAAAAAAACGGAGCGCTCCAAAAATAGACTGGGTGCGTGTTAGGCTGTGTGTTAGTGTGGGGAGGAGTTTGCAGCTGAGGGGGGGAGAGGGGGGTGGGGCACGCAGTGCACCACACAACTACACCACGTCACTACATCAGAAAATATTATCTTCAGACTCAGTGAATGTGCTTGAAATGCTGCATTTCACAAAAGGCGGAATAACTCAGCTTCTAATTTGAAAAGTGTCTTTTTGCTCAAAACAGCCTATCTTCTCCGGCTCATAACTAAAGAACGGAAAATGGGATCAATAAACTTTTTTTTGCAGATGATAGAAGAGAGTCTCATCGTTCTTTGTGCGTGTTCGGTGTTTACATAGTAATATCACACAATATTCTGTGGGCCTCGAGAAATCACTGAAAACGCTCTGAAACTCTGGCACTGGGAGCGTCCGTTCTCCAAAAGTGGCTGGCACTCAATGAGTTAACTTCCCTCCATCTTGCCTGTCCCGAGATCTATCCGTTCATTCACTGTCCCAAATTATTAGTCATTTGGAGCCGTTTTGCCATATTGTCATAATAATTACTGTCACTATCACTATTATGATTGTTCTGTCGACCTTCATTCATCAGGCAAACTGCTCCAAGGAACTGGAGCAGAACTGAAGGGAAGTTAAACGGTGTTCATTTGCATTATACTGCAGATTTTGTAATAATTGATAATTAATAATAATTGATTGGATTTATATAGACGGGTTTAACTTGACAACAAAAACGTTCTAAATTGAACCCCAGCTCACTTCCTGTTGCAGTGTTTGCTATGGACAGAAAACGGGGGAAAAAACATTAAAGTGGAGGACTGACCATTCCGTGAAAACCGTCTATAGAGCCTTTCTAGACACTCAAAGCGCTTCACATATCAGGGGAGGGAGGGGGAGGGAACTCAACTCATCCACCACCGATGTGTAGCACCCACCTGGGTGATGCACGGCAGCCAGTTTGCCAATCAAGCCAATTAAGTAACGAGGGATGATGAGGTGGCCATGATTGAAGGAAGGAAGGAAATTGAGCCAGGGCACCGGGGTTACACCCCTACTCTTGTGAAGAGTGCCGATGGGATCTTTAATGACCACAGAGAGTCAGGAACTCGGTTTTAACGTCTCATCCGAAGGACGGTGCTCAGTACTCACTCACAGGACAGAGTCCCTGTCTCTGCCCTGGGGCAGACACAGACCATTCAGACCAGAGGGGAAGAGCACCTCCTACTGGTCGTCCAACACCACTTCCAGGCCAGACCTGCTTAATAGCTTCCGCAGGAAAGCCAGTAATGTGATGCAGGAGCCACTGGTGCTGACATGTAATGATAGAAAGCTGGTGAAAGTGGCTCTTTAAGTCGATCTTTCTCTCCCTCTACAACAAAACAGCCATTTGATGGATGCTTTTATCCAAAGCTGATTGATCCTGAACCCTAACAAAGTCACTGAGCTACTGGACCACCTCTCTCCTCTAAGTCTCCTCTCTTCCTCTCTCTCTTCAAGGTGGAAAAAAGGGCTTTAGTCTGATAAAGCCCAGAATTATGATTTGAAATCGGCCCATTCCAGACGTGTTTAAGACAGATCCATCTTAGCAGCACGCTGGAGCTGAACAATAGCATGCTAATGAGCTTTTAATGTGTCTTAATGACACTGGCACTTGCCTTAGCATGGCTGGTTCTGTTCTATACTCTGGTCCATTTGAGACTAGGGAGTCAGATAAGGTGGCTTTAGTGGCAAATGATGCAAGCACTTCCCCCACTTAGAGGCTTATGGACATCACCTGGCTGAGGCGCCATCGAGCTGATGTCTCAAAGTCGTAACGTGTATAATGTAATCATCCGAAAATCTGCTTTGAATCGCGCAGGAGGATGATTCTAAATCGCATTTGCCCCCCATATAATGATAAAAGCAACCGCTTTCACGTCGCCGTGTGATCTCAAGTTGTAATTCTGCATGGTATTATGATCGATTTTGACGCTGAACATGAGTGAGTAAGGTTTCAGGCCATTAACGGGTTTCCCCCCCTGCGATTAGTGCGAGCACTTTCTGTACCCACAGCTAATTCAGCTGGGACAGCCTGTGGTGTGCTGTGTGCTGTGTGCACTGCTACTGCTGAGGTGTGTGGTTTGTGTCTGTGGTGGCTGGCCCCCAAATAGCCGCCATCGGCCTGGAATGTGAACTGGCACACACACACGCACACACACACACAGACGCACGCACACACGCACACACACACGCACACACACACACACACACACACACACACACGCACGCACACACATGCACACACACACACACACACACACACAAACACGCGCCCACACACACACACGCACACACACACACACACACACACACACACACACACACACACGCGCGCCCACACACACACGCACACACACACACACACACACACACACAAAGACGCACGCACACACGCACCCACAGAAGAGCAGGAGAGAGGCCAACTCCCATTACATTACATTAATACTCGCTATCTTCTCCCTGAATAGTCACTCTCGCTCTAAGCTCCCCTCCTGTCGGTGCATGTGTGCACATTAACACAGTATAAGTGTGCGCATGCATGTGTGTGTGTGTGTTTGTGTGTGTGTGTGTGTGTGTGCACGCGTGTGCACGCGTGTGCATGTATGCGTGTGTCCATACATGCACACGCGTGTTTCTGTGCCCCCCGACGGCCGCTGAGACAGAGGAGCCAAGGCCCTTTCATAAAAACCACACAGAGGAGACTCCCAGAGCCTGGTGGTCACAGAGGAAATGAAAGAAGCTCCCCTAAGTGCTGAGGGAGGTTCATCTTTCTTGTCCTGGCATAAAACAGACCTGATACCAAGGTGAAATACAATATTCTCTTTCAGTTAGAGATATTTACCTATTCCCACAGAGACTGAAGTCGTTCACCTCTGGCTGCGTGCCAGGTTATTACTGTGCGAGGAGAGTCATATCTCTGCCCCCAGAGAGACGTTGAATAGTTTTTACCTTTTCTGCCTTTTCGTGACTCGGCATTAAGCGCTGTCCACTCCAATTGTTCTGTGAAGGATTCCTCCTGCAGCCAGTCAGTCACACTGTGCTGGTGGCGCTGCTGACGACTAATTCGGGCCTGTCAAAGTGTGAGTGTCTTAGCGGGCCCCGGCGCTGGCCCCGGGCCCGGGCTCATTTCATGAATAGAGAAGTGGTATCAGTGAGAGCGCCCCCGGAGGTCACGCTGAAATTAAACGGTAGAAATTGGAGCACACTGGCCTCTCCACCCAGAGGAGGCGAGTCCAGGTTTTATCTTTCCCCAACTCCTCTCTCTCTCTCTCTCTCTCTCTCTCCTCTCTGTCTCTGTCTCTCTCTCTCTCTCTCTCTCTCTCTCTCTCTCTCTCTCTCTCTCTCTCTCTCTCTCTCTCTCTCTCTCTCTCTCTCTCCTGTAGTCAAATGTAAGCCGTGTGTCCCTGCGTTTCCTCCTCACATGTAAAGCACGTTGACATGTTTCCTCCTCACATGTAAAGCACGTTGACATGTTTCCTCCTCACATGTAAAGCACGTTGACATTAGGGATGGGTACCGTTCACATTTGAACCGATACCGGTACGATACCGGTACCTGGAATTCGGTACGGTACCCAAAACGGTACCATTTTCGGTACTTTACATGCTCTAATAACAAAAAAAATTACAGTTGTAAAAAAATAATAATCCAAACTTCTCAGAGAGAGCGGTCGGTATTCACTAAAGCCCTCATATCTCAGGCTCTGTAGCACATAGAAACATAAAATAAAAAGCATTTGAGAGCTTAACCCTTTGGCTTTTCGTATTATATTTGCCCTAATGTTCATTAAAAAAATTTTTATCTTTAACCCCTAAAAATAAAAATATTCTAATGCATTTTAAGAAATGTTAATAAAGATTATGGCAAATGTAACCCTTCCAAATAAAAAGCTACGGGTTTAAGCTCTCAAATGCTTTTTATTTCATGTTGATAGCTACTATACAGGCTGAGGAAATACGTTCTGTTGAACCCTTGACAATTACTGCAGCAAGAGTAACGTTAGCATTTAACGTTTAACGTAGTAACGTTTGCAGTCGTTGTGAAGACAGTGAAAATGGCAGTGAAACAACTTATCCAGCTAACGCTAGCTAATTAAATAACGTTACCTGATGTTGTATAAGTCGATGCCTCTCAACGTTACAGCTGAGGAGGTGCTGCTAACGTTAGCTGTGGTGCGCTGCCTGCTTCATTCACCCTCAGCCTATCTAAGACGTTACAGTCTTCAGCATTTAGCTAAATACATCTTGTGTTTGACCATGCTTCCTCAAGTTTGAGGTGTTTCCCTACTAGTCAGCTTTGCAATTCACATCACAAATGTTGCAACCAGTGTTGTCTGAGTCTATCTTGGTAAAGTGTAGCCACATTTTTGGACCGCTTTCGGCTGGCCCTGTTTTGCTTTCAGGACCTTCAGGTAGAGTGACGTACTGACGTAACGTGCTCTCGCGTGTTGCCTTAAGGTTCCGTCGGAATTTCTATTTTACCCACTCTCCTTCTATTACTCAGATGCGTTCAAGTACCGAAATTAGGTACCGTTCGTTTTTATGTGAACTGGTACGGGGCAGTACCGACGTATTTCGGTCGGTGCCTGTAAAAGTACCGAGTTCGGTACCCATCCCTAGTTGACATGTTTCCTCCTCACATGTGAAGCACGTTGACATGTTTCCTCCTCACACGTGAAGCACGTTGAAATGTTTCCTCCTCAGATGTGAAGCACGTTGACATGTTTCCTCCTCACATGTAAAGCACGTTGACATGTTTCCTCCTCACATGTGAAGCACGTTGACATGTTTCCTCCTCACATGTGAAGCACGTTGACATGTTTCCTCCTCACATGTAAAGCACGTTGACATGTTTCCTCCTCACATGTGAAGCACGTTGACATGTTTCCTCCTCACATGTAAAGCACGTTGACATGTTTCCTCCTCACATGTAAAGCACGTTGACATGTTTCCTCCTCACATGTAAAGCACGTTGACATGTTTCCTCCTCACATGTAAAGCACGTTGACATGTTTCCTCCTCACATGTAAAGCACGTTGACATGTTTCCTCCTCACATGTAAAGCACGTTGACATGTTTCCTCCTCACATGTGAAGCACGTTGACATGTTTCCTCCTCACATGTAAAGCACGTTGACATGTTTCCTCCTCACATGTGAAGCACGTTGACATGTTTCCTCCTCACATGTAAAGCACGTTGACATGTTTCCTCCTCACATGTAAATCACGTTGACATGTTTCCTCCTCACATGTGAAGCAGGTTGACATGTTTCCTCCTCACATGTAAAGCACGTTGACATGTTTCCTCCTCACATGTGAAGCACGTTGACATGTTTCCTCCTCACATGTAAAGCACGTTGACATGTTTCCTCCTCACATGTGAAGCACGTTGACATGTTTCCTCCTCACATGTGAAGCACGTTGACATGTTTCCTCCTCACATGTAAAGCACGTTGACATGTTTCCTCCTCACATGTGAAGCACGTTGACATGTTTCCTCCTCACATGTAAAGCACATTGACATGTTTCCTCCTCACATGTAAAGCACGTTGACATGTTTCCTCCTCACATGTAAAGCACGTTGACATGTTTCCTCCTCACATGTAAAGCACGTTGACATGTTTCCTCCTCACATGTAAGTCTCGTTGACATGTTTCCTCCTCACATGTAAATCACGTTGACATGTTTCCTCCTCACATGTAAAGCACGTTGACATGTTTCCTCCTCACATGTGAAGCACGTTGACATGTTTCCTCCTCACATGTAAAGCATGTTGACATGTTTCCTCCTCACATGTAAAGCACATTGACATGTTTCCTCCTCACATGTGAAGCACGTTGACATGTTTCCTCCTCACATGTGAAGCACGTTGACATGTTTCCTCCTCACATGTAAAGCATGTTGACATGTTTCCTCCTCACATGTAAAGCACATTGACATGTTTCCTCCTCACATGTAAAGCACGTTGACATGTTTCCTCCTCACATGTAAAGCACGTTGACATCCTACTCCGGGGACTCGCTCTCATGTCTTAAGACCTCTCATTTCCCCCCACACATAAATCAGATTGGCATGCTGCTCTGAGCTCGCTTGATTGCTTCTCATGTCTTGGGGTCTCCCTGCTCGGTGTGCACCTTAATTGGATTCTGTGTCTGTATTTAACATGACTTATACACTGAGGTGCTGTGTGTGTGTGTGTGTGTGTGTGTGTGTGTGTGTGTGTGTGTGTGTGTGTGTGTGTGCGTGTGCGTGTGCGTGTGTGCGTGTGTGTGCAATGGAGATCGAAATGTAGCATCTGCCTAATGTCAAATTAATTTAGCCTTTGTTTCAATCGATGCTCCTCCACCCCACCCCAAAGAATAGGCAACAGAACAAAATCAATGTTGTGCGGCCTGCATATCAAACTCATCACTATGGCCTGCATATCAAACTCATCACTATGACCTGCATATCAAACTAATCACTATGACCTGTATATCAAACTCATCACTATGACCTGTATATCAAACTCATCACTATGGCCTGTATATCAAACTAATCACTATGACCTGTATATCAAACTAATCACTATGGCCTGTATATCAAACTAATCACTATGACCTGTATATCAAACTCATCACTATGACCTGTATATCAAACTCATCACTATGACCTGTATATCAAACTAATCACTATGACCTGTATATCAAACTCATCACTATGACCTGTATATCAAACTCATCACTATGGCCTGCATATCAAACTCATCACTATGACCTGTATATCAAACTCATCACTATGGCCTGTATATCAAACTCATCACTATGACCTGTATATCAAACTCATCACTATGGCCTGTATATCAAACTCATCATCACTATGACCTGTATATCAAACTCATCACTATGGCCTGTATATCAAACTCATCACTATGGCCTGTATATCAAACTCATCACTATGACCTGTATATCAAACTCATCACTATGACCTGTATATCAAACTCATCACTATGGCCTGTATATCAAACTCATCACTATGGCCTGTATATCAAACTCATCACTATGACCTGTATATCAAACTCATCACTATGACCTGTATATCAAACTCATCACTATGACCTGTATATCAAACTCATCACTATGGCCTGTATATCAAACTCATCACTATGGCCTGTATATCAAACTCATCACTATGGCCTGTATATCAAACTCATCACTATGGCCTGTATATCAAACTCATCACTATGACCTGCATATCAAACTCATCACTATGACCTGCATATCAAACTCATCACTATGACCTGTATATCAAACTCATCACTATGGCCTGTATATCAAACTCATCACTATGACCTGTATATCAAACTCATCACTATGACCTGTATATCAAACTCATCACTATGACCTGTATATCAAACTCATCACTATGGCCTGTATATCAAACTCATCACTATGGCCTGTATATCAAACTCATCACTATGGCCTGTATATCAAACTCATCACTATGGCCTGTATATCAAACTCATCACTATGACCTGCATATCAAACTCATCATCACTATGACCTGTATATCAAACTCATCACTATGACCTGTATATCAAACTCATCACTATGACCTGTATATCAAACTCATCACTATGACCTGTATATCAAACTCATCACTATGGCCTGTATATCAAACTCATCACTATGACCTGTATATCAAACTCATCACTATGGCCTGTATATCAAACTCATCACTATGACCTGCATATCAAACTCATCACTATGGCCTGTATATCAAACTCATCACTATGACCTGCATATCAAACTCATCACTATGACCTGCATATCAAACTCATCACTATGGCCTGTATATCAAACTCATCACTATGGCCTGTATATCAAACTCATCACTATGACCTGTATATCAAACTCATCACTATGGCCTGTATATCAAACTCATCACTATGGCCTGTATATCAAACTCATCACTATGGCCTGTATATCAAACTCATCACTATGGCCTGTATATCAAACTCATCACTATGGCCTGTATATCAAACTAATCACTATGACCTGTATATCAAACTCATCACTATGACCTGCATATCAAACTCATCACTATGGCCTGTATATCAAACTCATCACTATGGCCTGTATATCAAACTCATCACTATGGCCTGTATATCAAACTAATCACTATGACCTGTATATCAAACTCATCACTATGACCTGCATATCAAACTCATCACTATGACCTGTATATCAAACTCATCACTATGACCTGTATATCAAACTAATCACTATGACCTGTATATCAAACTCATCACTATGGCCTGTATATCAAACTCATCACTATGACCTGTATATCAAACTCATCACTATGACCTGTATATCAAACTCATCACTATGACCTGTATATCAAACTCATCACTATGACCTGTATATCAAACTCATCACTATGACCTGTATATCAAACTCATCACTATGACCTGTATATCAAACTAATCACTATGACCTGCATATCAAACTAATCACTATGGCCTGTATATCAAACTCATCACTATGACCTGTATATCAAACTCATCACTATGACCTGTATATCAAACTCATCACTATGACCTGTATATCAAACTAATCACTATGACCTGCATATCAAACTAATCACTATGGCCTGTATATCAAACTCATCACTATGACCTGTATATCAAAACTCATCACTATGACCTGTATATCAAACTAATCACTATGACCTGCATATCAAACTAATCACTATGGCCTGTATATCAAACTCATCACTATGACCTGCATATCAAACTCATCACTATGGCCTGTATATCAAACTAATCACTATGACCTGTATATCAAACTAATCACTATGGCCTGTATATCAAACTCATCACTATGGCCTGTATATCAAACTAATCACTATGACCTGTATATCAAACTCATCACTATGACCTGCATATCAAACTAATCACTATGGCCTGTATATCAAACTCATCACTATGACCTGTATATCAAACTCATCATCACTATGGCCTGTATATCAAACTCATCACTATGGCCTGTATATCAAACTCATCACTATGGCCTGTATATCAAACTCATCACTATGACCTGCATATCAAACTCATCATCACTGTGGCCTGCATATCAAACTCATCACTATGGCCTGTATATCAAACTCATCACTATGACCTGCATATCAAACTCATCACTATGACCTGCATATCAAACTCATCACTATGGCCTGCATATCAAACTCATCATCACTATGGCTTTCCATTACATTTAGGAGCAGTCTTTTCAAGTCTTAAGAGGCATTTTGGTAGCTGGGCTATCGCGCAGAAAATCTCCAGACGTCAAAGTGATTATAAACGGTGGACAATTTTGCCACGATTGAGAGTCTTAGTTTGGGTTCCCTGAGTGGATGTGGACGTTTCAAAGGATCAGTGACATTGTGTTTGAGTGTGACGCTTTATCAGCTGCCTAATGTGGCCTGTCTTCCTCTGTGCAGGAGGCTGAGTGGCACTGCGACGAGTTCACCAAGGGAGCCTGCTTCAGCCGGGGGAAATCTGAGGTGAGTTTCAGTCACACCTGAACACTGTCACATTTGCTGTATCTATCAGGCACTTGTCAAAATGTGGAACACAATTTCTCAATTTGTAGTTATATTGATGTTAGCATTCTTCGCTAAAATTGCTACCTCTAGCATTTAGCTAGCTTGTTACCTTGCAGCTAGCCGAACCCATTAGTTTCAGTTAAAGTCCCTGGAAACCAGAAATATTTTATTATTATTTAGCATTTTGAGTTCATCACATCACAGGGGCCTATGTTAATAAGCCACCAGCCAAATTTGAACGATGATGAACGTCGCAAAGTATATAAATTTAGGTTTGACAGCCATGGCAAAAGTAATGAGAATCAATTATTTTTTAGAGTGTATTTTCTCCCGCGGACTGTGTGGGCGTGTCCCGTCTGCAGCAGGGAAATTTCCCCATCTCCTCTCCTCCGAGAGAGAGAGAAAGAGAGAGAGAGATGGTTTGTGTGTGTGTGTGTGTGTGTGTGTGTGTTCGCGCGTTGCCCCGCTCATAGCGTACTGACTGACGGTCATCTGTCTATCTATCTTATCTGTCTGCACGCGCGCACACACACACCACACACACAGCACACAGCAGCGCTGTGCCCTCGCAGGCAGAGTAGAGAGCTTTCCCTCTCAAGGTTCCTACACACCGCCGACGAGTAACGATAGAAGAAGATAGAAGTAGCGATAAACTCGCAGATAGACAGATAGATAGACAGATAGACAGATAGATAGATAGATAGATGTTGGTTCTTAAATGAGCCTTTGTGTTGACGCAATGCGTAGTTAGCTAGCTGCAAAAAGGTGTGGGACCACTAGAACTCTGAAGAGAGATGGAGGCAGAATGTGCGGGACTGCGGGTTGCGCGCGTGTACAAAGGTTATATAGAGCTTATGATGTCATAAGCTCCTGCATTTTAGCACCTCGCGCACTGCTCTCTTCAATGAGGAAGTATCTTGTAGAATCTTGTAGAAAAGTGTCGATTTTAAGGCTTTGGGTTGAAAGTAATGTATAATAATTTCGGAGACACACAATTACTAACATAAGACCCTAAATAACATAGTTAGAACGTTTTTGTGGATTTTGGTTTCCAGGGACTTTAAGTTGATTAATAATGTGATAATGTTATACATATCTAGAAGGCACTCTGTAGAGCAGAAACCATCGTGGAAATCGTAGATCTGGATCATCACCAAAATCAAATTAAGTTATCCATGGGCCAAGGATTTTGCGTGAAATATATTGTAGCCAAATCTGTAACATTATGAGATACCCTATTTGTTAACAAACAGACAGACAAGGGTGGAAACACATAGTACATATAAAATAATTAAAGGCCCAATCCGTCAATACTCACTATTACTGACGCCGGTGGCCGTTAGTGTAACTGCAGGCAGCGTGTGAACGAGCTGACGCGCGGGCACCATACTCGCACGCGCACAAGCAGTTGCCTGGCTGCTTTGTAACGTTAACTCATAAAAGTCACTTGAAAACGGCAACCTGGACAATTTATCAGTCAGATCAGCCTCGAGATGCCCAGGAAGGATTCTGGATGAATTAGGGGACGTTATTGTGGCATGTTTGGCCGTGTTTTGGCTTGCGTTGGCTGCGGGGAAGTCGATACTCATGTTAGCACAAGCCAAGAAATAGCCTTCTCCCCCTGTATGTACGGTACTGTGTAATGCCTGGAGGTGACCAAACTGAACAATCAAACAAGTTTCATAAGCATAACAGTAACGTTAGGCATATTTAGGACTGTTAAATTCATTATCCACACAAGACGGTAACGTTATTAGTGGGGCTGGTGGTAATTTCTATAAATGTAAATTAATATTAGTTAGCCGCGATTAGCATCAAGCTAACGTTAACTATGTGCAGTCCCACTGCAGCCAGAGCCTGCTGGCTGCGGGGAAGTGGATACTCATGTTAGCACAAGCCAGGAAATAGCCTGCTCCCCCTGTATGTACGGTACCGTGTAATGCCTGGAGTTGACCAAACTGAACAGTCAAACAATGTACCGTAAGCATAACAGACAGTAGGCTAACGTTAGGCATATTTCCGACTATTTATCAACACAAGACAGTAACGTTAATAGTGGGGCTGGTGGTAATTTCTATAAATATAGCTAAATCTATTAGATAGCCGCGTATAGCATCAAGCTAACATTATGGTTCTAATAGGCACTCACCACCGCAGCTAAATGCAGTCAAACAATAATGTTCCATGACCTAACAGTAGTAACGTTAGGGTTGCATTACTTCACACAAGACGGTAATGTTAGCAGAGTTTCTGACCAGGTGGTCAGTGAAGTGAGTGACAGTAAAAATCTTGAATCTTGAAAATCCATTAGCAAGCAGCTAACGTTATCTGGTCAAAACCACATTAAAGTAGCTACAAGCAGCAAGTTTCCTTCATGAACCGAAAACACAGTCCTGACTCTAGTTTCCCCCCGATGTCGGTCACATTGCTGCTGTCTGGCCAGATGGGCTTCATTAGATAAATATTTATTTATTTAGTGTGGACTTTTTCTGGAGTCTGTGTTGTTTCCTTTAGCTAGCAGCTAGCGACGAACGTAACGTTAAAAGCTACTTTAGCCATTTCCTGTGAGCCGTCTAGGACAAGAGACAAGCTCATGAATGCGCGCAGACGTCACATCCTCTAGCTG
The DNA here is from genome assembly GCF_964638095.1 of Poromitra crassiceps. Classification (NCBI taxonomy): domain Eukaryota; kingdom Metazoa; phylum Chordata; class Actinopteri; order Beryciformes; family Melamphaidae; genus Poromitra; species Poromitra crassiceps. The sequence goes on from NC_139624.1 coordinate 74,191,125, forward strand.
TGGCGGGAAATGCTAACGAGAAACGCTGTCGCCATTTTTAAGTTACGTCAAGGCGCATTCACTCATTGCCAATAAAAAACACTTTGTGCACATTTATTTCTCGCCAGAACCGACGGAATGGGCCTTTAATGTAAGAATTAGCATGTCATACAAGATTTGTATTGACATGTCATTCAGGAGTTTTGGAAGAAAGAAAAGCCATTTTTTAGGCCGTGTAAAAATCACAACCCTTTTTATCCTGACAAGTTCCTGCTGAAATCCAACCTAAAAGTCAAGTTATTGCTTTAATGAGACGCATTGAAACGTCAAAGCAACATGGTGCTCATTACTCAGACTTAAAGCCTCAGTGTAAATCCCTGGCTGCTTTGAATGAGGGATAGACCTGAGAGAGAGGATTTGAACTCCAAAAAGTTTCCCAACCACACCTTCACTTTTACAGACGTCGCACAAAGGGAACTCCTATTGTGTTCTCCTTTCTCTATATCTCTCTGTGTGTGCAAAGTGTATGTTTTCATATGTGGTTAGCTGGCATACACTCGTCTACGAAACAGATGGTTTCGAGACAAACTTGACTTGTAGGTGAACTACCCAGCCCTGCTCTGTGTGTGTGCGTGTGTGCGTGCTCGTGCGTGTGTGTGCTCCTGCTTGTGCGTGCGCGTGCGTGTGCGTGTGTGTGTGTGTGTGTGTGTGTATGTGTAGGCCGCTGTGTATTTACCCTCGTGCAAAAGGTGGTTAGAGACCCATAATAGGCACACACAGGCTGGCCAGCAGCAGAAGATAGTTGTGATGAATTACAGAGTGAAGCCAGCTCAGTCCTTGAGAGTGGCTCCTGACTTAGAGGAGGAGTTGTTTTTGCTTCTGAGGATCAAGCTCCTGTGACGTACACTAAGAATAGCTTTTAAAAAGACTTCATTCTTCCACAGTTGACAGGGACTTTCGATGGTTTATTACCTAGCTCGGCACACAGCAATATACCATCGCTTAAGCTATGACACAGATACCGTGGCCGCGCCTTCACTGAATTCACAAGCGGTTGTATTTTTTTTTTTATGTTCCCCCCCCCACACACACACACACACACACACACCGTAATGCACGTGCACGTCTGCTCGTCTCTTGTACATTTGATTTATTTCAGCTCGGGAGAAAGAAAGGAGAGTTAAATTGACTTGACGGGACTTGATTGCTGCTCTCTGTTTTGTTTTATCACGCGAGAGCCAAGCATAACAGCCTCTGTATTAACTGTAAAGGACGGGCAACATTTGTCATAAAGTTTTCATAAACAAGTCAAGACTTATAAGGCTGGGCAAATATTAAATCTGCCATCATTTACCATAGAAACAAAGCACAGAAAAGAATTACTTTATGCAGCAGACCCCCCCCCCCCCTGCCCAAACCCCACCGCCCACTCCCCTCCCCACACACGCGCGTAGCAGACACACACACACACACAACCACACACACACACACATACACACACACACACACACACACACACACACACACACACACACACACACACACACACACACACACACACACATACACACACACACACACACACACACACACACACACACACACACACACACACACACACACACACACACACACACTCTCACCTACACTAGAGAGGCAAAGTGATCACCTACTTCCTGCTTCAGCACTGTACCAGAGATTTTCATCCGCCATTTATTTCCCCCTAGACATTTCGTAAAATGTTTATAAAAATAGTTTTACTTGTTCAAACCAAACGTTTCAGATATATTTAGAAACGGGAGAGACCACATAACATTTCACTCAGACCAAAGAAATTGCAGATTTAAAGAAAATATTTTTTTATCTAGTTTTTTAGGTTTTGGTCCGAGTGAAATGTTCTATGGTCTCTCCCGATTCTAAATATAGCTGA
>NC_139624.1:74198033-74220533 GCF_964638095.1 Poromitra crassiceps
CATTTTTTTTTATAGTCCACACCGTATTCATATACTGTAATTGACTCCCAAAGATAGTTGTTTTAGTTTTAGTTTTTTGCTTGTTTGTTTGTTTGTTAGGGTTAGCAAGGAAGCACGGTGGGAGACGACATGTTTACGATTTGCTAGTTTCTTTTCATTTTCAGCAGGCTCTTGACACAAAGTGAGGCCAAACAAAGGGATTTGTTGCATGTTACGTTGTTTTGTTTGTCTTTCGTTTCTACTCGGAATGCTTCCAGTGCCAACAACCATTTTTCGGGATAAATGAGGTTTCAACAGAGAAACTATTTCATCCACTGTAGAATGTGACAAGTGTGCAGTCAAGTTAAATAAAGAGCAGAATTTAAAATGTCACGGTATATCCTGCTTACCTGCGAATAGAGATTGGGCCGTTGGACCTTATTGAGGAGGCAGGAGGAGGAGGAGGAGGAGGAGGAGGAGGAGGAGGATGGGAGTTTACTGTTTCGATTATATTTGTTTTTCTCCAAAAGCACTGCATCCAAAGGTCACGGGCTCATAACGACTGTTTACCGCTGTGAAAATACATATAGTTGAAATGTCATGACATTATTATAGCAGTATTTCATCAGGCGCTGTTGTATATTTACCCACTGAACGGCTGTTAATGTGAAACACTGGTTGGGCACAGCAACCGTCATGGAGTCACTCGTCGACAGATTTACTTTCAGTGGTGATGGATGAACGCAGAGGGGGAAGAATATTCTATTAGTTGAATAAGCACCGGGAGGATGCGGCGAGCGATCCGACACCTACTGAAACGTCCCTCGCGGTTGTGCGTATGTACAATAGAGTCCACCGTTACTGAGGGACACTATTGTGACTCAGTCATTCCGCGCACACTCGCACGACAGATACCGGTAGCTACTAAGAGCTAACCGCAGCAGAATATCAATGAGTGAAAGAAAATCCTGCCACTAACAGATCTCATATTTCACTTACATAGAGAATTTTTACGAGATTCTCCTTTGTAGTGGGGGGCAGTTGAAAGTTTTCTCAATGGCCACTATAGCTTCGCAGTAGCACAGTAGCGCCCAGCTGGTTCTCACAGCAGTCTGTCTATAGCCGTGAGCTGAAAGTCTCTATCAGAGCTATTCAAGTCTCAAAATCAGGCCAGTGTCGCACTCGCACAGCTGCCGGCTTTTCACCATAGAGAAGACTTTCCTGCCCCTGCCTCAATATGCAGGATGATTCAGTCTAGCCTCTCCATTTAGGCTCTTCATCGCTTTTTAAAAGACCCTATTGACCCGAAAACAGCTATCCCGGGCCTGCCTAATGAACGCCGTCAATACCCGGCTTTCATCTCAGCGCGGACAGAGCCACTCTGTTTGGGTCGGGTCGGAGCGGAGCAGAGGTGGTGGGAGTTAACGGAACCCCTTGATCCAAATCGACCGGCTCCGGGAAAACGGCAAAAAACTCGCCTGTTTCGCCCCCCCCCTCCCAACGCGTGTCCTGAATGGTGTCTGTCTGGCATCCTGTGAGGAAGTGCTGTCCACCTGTTCTTCAGCGACCCAAAATGCACACACAAGATTCAGTGTGCTGCGCGGATCTTTAGAGGATGAGACCAGTCTTCTTTGACGACGGTGGGGATGATTGCGTGAGCTTGGCATGTGATGCCAGGCTGGACGTCAAATTGTGGAATCCCTGATTGATAGAAAGTTAAATAAAAACGACTTGAATTATACTGTTGTGGAATTAAAAACATTAGATTGGTGCAAGCGTTTTAACCGTTTTTTTGTTTTTTGTTTTTATCAAGTTTTTCCCCCCATGGATTTTCTCCCCAATTGTACTTGGCCAATTCCCCCTGCTGTCCCTGGTGATAGCTCCACCCCCTCTGCCGATTTGGCGAGAGTTGTAGATGCGTCCTCCGATACATGTGCAGCCGCTTCGTCTCACCTGACAACGAGGAGTTTCACGGGCAGGATGTAGCGCATGGGAGGATCATGCTATTCCCCCCAGTTCTCCTGGCCTTCCCCCCCAAACAGGCACGACCAGAGGAGGCGCTATTGCAGCGACCAGGACTCCAACCCCACCGGCTTCCCACGCACACACACGGCCAATTCTGTCACCTCTCCACTTCCCAGACGTCCCAGCGTTTTAACGTTGTGTCATGGATTTACCCTCAGAACTTAGATTAACTTGGATAAAAGCAGAAGCCATAAATTAATCTCCCTATGCTCTGTTTGCCTTTGCGCCATAAAATATAATTACATGTTGGATATAAAAAAAATAAAAAAATAAAAATGCACTCTTGCACTAACTCCTCTTTGGTATTCAAGGCTGAGTCAGTGAGCTATGGCCTGGTTTTTTTTCTTTTTATTGCAAACAAGTGCAGTGTGTCAGGGCTAAGCTTCATGCTGTAAAGTATTTTTAAATGCGGAGAGCAGGATTTGGCCTCGTACTCAAAGGCAGAATGTGAAGGAAGAGTGCGTCTCACATTGAGCCTCTTATGAAAGCGGAGAGGCCCTCGTCAGTGATGTGGCACAGTCATGTTTTCACCACACTCGCAGATGGATGTCATGTACAGATATTAGAGACCCAACCAAGGAAACACGGTGCAGCTAGAAAGTACAGGCTACGCGCGGTTTCTTACTGTAACTTTGGACTTGGAGGCAGCTGTTGTATTTTGTGTTTATGCTGCTAATGATTCTAAATATGGCTTTTGATTCTGTTTCCCGCTGCCGAAGGTTTCTCCGCGAGTGTTTTGCAGCGCAGGACTAGATGTAAACCAAACAAAACCTAATGAGACGAAGTATTTTTGTGTCTGCGCCATTTGCATATTGGCAAAAGCAAACAACACATCACCAGACGTGTCTGCATTTTAATGTTGCCCTTTGCTAATTTTGCCCTACATTTCTTGTGTGTGTAGAAGTTTTTACACAGTGATCAGTTATTTTGAAAAAAGTAGAAACTTGAAACCTTAGCCCCCAAGTAAGTTTTGGCTTATTGTTTAACTCCGCTTGAAACCGACCATTCCTTGCACTGATACTGTATGTATAGGAGGAGGGGTATGCAATGTAAATAAAGCATGTGTCCTTTCATAATGTCTCCGAAAAGGACGTGTCTACTGAGAAGTTGACTGACTCTTATCCACCCCCATCCTTCTGTCTCATCCCTTCTTCCCATCAACTGTTTCTATCCTTTTCTCTTCTCTTCTTTTCTCCATCCTACTCTGGATCCCTTCCTCCTCTCTTCTCTCTCTGCATCGCTGCAGCTGACCAACCTGACGGAGATCCACGACCAGATCAGCGGGATGGCTCGGTGTCCCTACAACCCCCTGCACAACTCCACCGCCCTCATCACCTCCAGCGGGGAGCTGTACGCCGCCACGGCCATGGACTTCTCCGGCCGAGACCCTGCCATCTACCGCAGCCTGGGGGGGCTGCCGCCACTCCGCACGGCCCAGTACAACTCCAAGTGGCTCAACGGTAGGCTCTGGGCTCCAGATCCATTGTGTTACAGTGTATTTACGCTTACAGAAAAAAACACATGAGGTTCACATGTGTCCACATGTTTCACCACATGTGTCCACATGTGGTGAACATATCACATGTTATAACATGTGATCACATGTTTTGTGACATGTTGTAGAGCAACATGTTTTCCACATGTGGAGCACATGTGGAAAACAACATTTAGATGGGTTTCACACATTTCACATGTAAAAACGTTCCAAAACCACACACTTCCCATGGACAAAGCACATGTTTCACATGTGTTCCACATGTTCCCACATGTGAAATTCAACATGTTTTCATTATGTGATCACATGTCAAATTGCACATGTGCAAAATCACATGTGATCACATGCGGTCACACGTGATTTTTGCACATGTGAAGTTCATGTGGTTTTTCTGTAAGGGTAATGAAATAGACTGCTAGACAGAGAGTTGAAACCCCCATGAAATGGCGTCGTTACTTCATCTAGATTTGATGCATTACCTGTTCAAACAGGATGGCAATCATGCATGATTGCATGACAGGATGGGAATCATGCAGTGAGAGATCATGCAGTAAGAGATCATTCAAAAGCCTAAACCAATAGAATATGAGTCAGGGAGAGACTCATATTCTCATTTATTTGATGAGAGGGGTGTAGTAGAGGAGCAGAATTGTTAAAAAAAATCGGGTGGTTTCATTGGTTAGAAATGTATATTTAAATGCCTACAAGTGCAGCACGAGGTCGCAATTAAGGTACTACGTAAAAATAATGGGAGTTCATGCAGACTTCAAGAATTAGGTGTTAAATACAGAAAAAGCCGGCATTTAATTTGCAATAGAAAGAGTAGCAAAGTGATGACGTGATGATTTTTGGCCTGGTCCTTCTACAGCGAGGTCAGAAGGTCGGCTACACAACAGCCTCTGCAGCTGCTGGTGATCATTGTCTTGCTGAAGGATGCTGCTCGGGACATGAGAGTGTGTGTCCCTTGTTTGAAGGATGCTCTGGCTACTCCACTGTGTACACCACTGTGCTGCCCAAAGTGCTGGAGCTCTTCATCATTTTGTTTCAGCGAAGGGGATTGTTGCCAGAGTTACTAGGCAACTAGAAAATCTCTTTTTTTCTCCCAGCCTGACTTTGAGGGCTATAAAATTGTAAATACCTCTGAAATCAGTGTGAGCTTAGACCCACATGCTATCCTCCACCTGGAGCATCAGTATGGATTAAGTGGAGAACTTAAGTTGTCCAGCCTATACAGAAATATCTCAATCAGTATCTTGTCAGCAAGTGATTTTTTATCTGATTCACATTTAAGCTCAATAAAAAAAAAAAAAAAAAAAAAAGCCACCGTATACATTGCTCTGCTGCAACCTCTGGGAAAAGGTTTAATAACTAATTTAATGGTGAATTGATTTTTTTGTGTGTATTACCCCTATATCTCTACTCGCACTGCCCTCTGACGGTGCAGAGAACAGGAGTGAAGCAGGGAGCGGGAGGAGGGGAAAGAAACGCTCTTTCATTTAAAAGTGAATTAAATCACTGCCAGTGAGAATAAAGTGTGCGCTTTTGATCCAATAATGTCCTACATAAAGATGAATGTCTTAGCAGTGACAGTGTCGTGGGGGTTGCGTGCTTCAGATAGGGTGAGAGCTTAACAGTGTTACACTACAGCTGTTTTCGGTCATTTCTCATCCTAACCTTCAGATTTTGGGAGATGAAAAATGAGTTTTCTTATTACAACACAACGTCGTTAATAACATGGCCTACAGCTATTAATCCTGATCACCTGCTGCTGTGTGGGGGCTACACACCCACACCTACTGCGAGTCAATCAGTCATAGCACATAGACATACTCATACTCTTTCTATTACTCCTACCACCTTAACTTATTCTTTCTGGTTTTCTTCTCCTCTCTGCACACCCGCCCATCTCTCTCTTTTTGCTGTCTTCAACTTTTCTCTGTATCTCCGCCTTCTCTTTGTGGTTTCTCATCTACCCGCCTCTCATCTTCCCCCCCCCCACCCATCCCCCACCACACACTTTCTCCCTTTCATCTCTCAGAACCGAACTTCGTCTCCTCCTACGATATCGGCAACTTCACCTACTTCTTCTTCCGGGAGAACGCGGTGGAGCACGACTGCGGCCGGACGGTGTTCTCCCGCGCCGGCCGCGTCTGCAAGAACGACATCGGCGGCCGCTTCCTCCTGGAGGACACGTGGACCACCTTCATGAAGGCCAGGCTGAACTGCTCCAGGCCAGGAGAGATCCCCTTCAACTACAACGAGCTGCAGGGCACTTTCTACCTGCCTGAGCTGGAGATGCTGTACGGCATCTTCACAACCAACGTGTGAGTGACGTGCCGTTTTTCCTATTCAAACTATACATACAGTACTGTACGAGAACACCATTGAAATGTAACAACTAAAGTGCGTTATACATATCAAATGAATATACATACTTCCTGAATGTAGAGGGTAGAGGGAGTTCATCAGAAAACACATCCACAAGAGTCTTTATGCTACGTCATTTTGTCCAACAAATGCCTTTCTATGGCTATTTAATTTCACATTATTTGGCAATTATTGGAGGAATTCCTACTATGTTTCTACCTCACGTGAACATGTTTTTTTTTTTTAGTTTTCATTCAGCATTTCTAATTTGCTGTATCATAATTTGCATAAAACTACAGTGGTTGGATGGAAATCCAGCTATTGTGAATAATCGGATTAAACTCAAAATTTGATTAAAATGTTTACATGGTTCAAAGTAATGCAATTTCAGCCTACGACGCGGCTTTGCATGGATTTATGTGATAGTCAGTTTCATTTACTCAGTGAAGGATGTAACACAATGAGATGGCAGCCGGCGGCCATATTGATATCAGATGAAAAACACCCAAACATTTCATCAGATCTTTTTTTATTTTTTTATTCTTTGTTGTTCTTGATGTGTCTACATAATACCGTCATATATTATTCACAGCCTTAGCTTAAAGCAAAAGTCGCAGCACGCTTCCTTTCCCGCCTTGTCACTCGTGTAAACAAACATAGCGACACTTAATCGTCAGGGTCAACTTGTTATGTGAACTTTTTGACACGCGCAAACAGAGTGACATATGGTGTTTATGAAGAGGAAAACAAATGGAAAGCATGACTGTCTTTTAACGCCCGACAACAGGTGTTGTGCTTCGTCGCATTTCGACCTTAGAAACCCCTACATGACAGACGCTATACTGTAGGATCTTGCTTTTTATCAGGCTGAGATTGGATATTTTATAGTTATTATTAGTGAGAATGTTGATGTATCCAGTGATGCAAATAGTTGTGCAACTCATTCCAGCGACCGACTCACAATGAAATCACATAAAAGCAGCTTATTGAGACACGCTATAATGTGTAGGGGAGCTGATACAAAGAGATGGGATGCAAACGAAAATGCTATCTATTATATTATATTCTCACAAACACAGCTTTCCCTCTCTCTCTCTCTCTCTCTCTCTCTCTCTCTCTCTCTCTCTCTCTGTGTCTCTCCATCATTCTCTCTTCTCTCTCAAACACACACACACACACACACACACTCACACAAACAGACACACGTGCACACACACTCACGCACCACCATTATTAAAAGCTGAGTAATCTATTCTTTATGGTCGATGCCTTCACAGTGCTGAAAAAGAACTCTTTTGAAGGGTATTGGAAGCGTTTCCCCCTGCAGGCAGGGAGTTTAATGAACAGCTGCATTGGATTATAATTCACAGTTTGAGTGGAGCGTTAATACTCTCATTCGTTATTTTCTCTTCGGAGGGAGGACACCGGTCCGCTACTTGAGGGGAAATGACAGCTTGGAAAAGTCAAAGCTGTATTTCAGGCTGGAGATCGGAGCAGTTAAGTCAGACGACTGAAACAGCTTAATTGTGTCGCGTATCCGGATTTATAATCCGGTAATGACGATCACTTACAATGCCGTCTGTCTGTGTGTCGGCCCTGTGTGTTTGAAACTTGACTTGGATTGTTGGCTGAGAGCAGTTATTTAGTTATAGAGGTCAGCTTGGCGACAATCAACAACATCTAAACAGTGAGTGCTCTGGTTACTACTGTCTGTGCCTCTGTGCCCTATTTGAAATCACTCTCTTCTTTTCTTTTCCTTCCATTTCTCCCACTCATCCATCATCCTCTCCACCCTTCACTCCATCCTCTCTCCCCCCTCTCTTTGGTCTGTCTCTTTTTCCTCCTTTGTTTTTTTCTCCCTCTTTCTGACTTGCAGCAACAGCATCGCCGCGTCTGCAGTGTGCGCCTTCAACCTCAGTGCCATAACGCAGGTTTTCAACGGGCCCTTCAAATACCAAGAGAATTCGCGCTCCGCCTGGTTGCCCTACCCCAACCCCAACCCGGACTTCCAGGTACCCCCACCTCCCACTTCCTTTATTTCCCCACAAGTTGAACTGCTTAGACACACCCGAAACAAAGTGAAAACGGGTTCCGTATATATGACAATGTGAAAAGTGTGCAAGCGGTATAGCATGTGTTGTTTAGGGTGCGTGTGTGTGTGTGCGTGTGCGTGTGTGTCTGTCTGTGTCTGTGTGTGTCTGTGTGTGTGTGTGCGTGCGTACGTGCGTACGTGCGCGCGCGTGTGCGTGTGTGCCTGTGTGCATCTGTGTGCCTGTGTGTGTGTGTCTTCATTAATTAAAGGGTGTACTTTCTGGTGAGCGTCAGCCTCACATTAATTCTCTATCTCTTTCGGTCTCTTCTCTCTGATCGTGAACGTAAACATTACGACCGCTCGTTATGAAATCCAATATTCAAACAATGACACAAAGTTTCATTAGGATGTCCCATATCCCCATTCTATAGGCTGTCTTCCTTCATAATAAACATCGCCTGCTGTCTCGCTCAAGTGGCACTTCATGTTCGTATACTCCTTACTACCCCAACCCCAAAGGGGCAAACAAAGGAATATATCGGGGGGGCGGCGCCATATACCGAAGTGCGGCGCTGCCGACGGCACAGAGGGGGGACGTTTTATTCACAGAAGAGCTGGCTCTCAGTTGGAGCAGGCTTAAGCAGATAGCGAGCGAGCTAATCCACACAGCACGCCAAGAGGGAATAGAATCCCCTCTGAGGTGTGGCTGCCAATGGGGGTTGACACACGCCTCCTTTTCCACACATGTTCCCTATCAGAGAGCCTCCATCGCGCTTCTGCCAACCCAGCGGATGCGTCAACATGCACACACGCTCTGTATCCACAACGATATGCAGGCAGAAAGCGCTCATGCAGAAAAGTGCTAGCTATATCAGTTTATTGAAATGACACGCGTGCACACAACCATGCGTCTGTGACACATATGTGATACTGTATAGGGGGGGCCGCTCGCCGCTCTCACGCGTCCACATACCTATGTCAGCACCTCACTTCCCAGTTGAGTGAAAATCACTCACCTTCACGAAAAGCCAATTTCCCCCCTATCTGCTCAAAGCTGACCACAGATCCGTGCCTGTTCAGCACACGTGTAGGCCTGTTCAGCATACTGTAGGTATATACTGCAGTGGGATTTATACCTGCTGTAGGCTTTTATAGGGGGCTATGTTCCACACGGATAAACCAGGATCTGCTCGTCCTCTCTCCACCTCAGCTCGGGCAGCAGGGCGGCTAGCTGCTCCTCACGCGCTGGACCGCAGCACACTTTATCTAGCTTTCACTGACATCTTCATCAAGCATTTGTCAATGTTGGAGGATTAGATTTACGAGCGCAGGATTTATGCTCTGCCCGTTTATCCAGACCATGGCGCGCATGCACGCACGCACGCACGCACGCACACACACACACACACACACACATGCACGCACACGCACGCATGCATGCACACACACACACACACACACACACACACACACATGCACGCACACACACGCACGCACACACACACACACACACACACACACACACACACACACACACACACACACACACACACACCAGGAAGCTTGCATCCCATAAAAGCTGCCAGCAAACGTACATAATGTACACAAATGCGCCCACACACACATAGAGAGCTATTGATTTCTGCCAAATAGGGATAATTATGACTGTGAACTCATCATTCAACGCACACCGGCCATTGATTGAGAGTTTAATTCCCTGTCTGTCTGGAGAGAAAATCCCCCCCATTCATTGAGAGCGTACGGACTGATCCCACTGGCTTTATGTAGGCTATGAGTCATGTTCGCTGAGCATTAAGAGCTAATACTGTCACTGTGTTCTATAGGCTTTCTGTCACAAGCTAATTGCTTACTGTAAAAAGGCACTCGTAGTTAAGCTCTATATGTAGGGAGATATGTTGATTTAAACCATATTTCAAGTGCAGCTGAGATGTGTCAATAGCTTGTGCTTTCCTGGTCAATAGAGAGGCAAAGTGGAACGTCACTTCCTGCTTCAGCACTGTACCAGAGATTTTCATCCGCCATTTATTTTCCCATAGACATTTCGTAAAATGCGTATAAAATAGTTGTACCTCGACGAAGTACAACTATTACTACTAACCAAACGGTTCAGCTAACGCTATAATCGGGAGAGACCATAGAACATTTCACTCGGACCAAAACTTAAAAAAACAACATCGAAAAAATATTTTCTACCCTTGTACCCCACTAGTCCATCTGATGGATATTTCCTACAGTCGCGTATGGGCCGTTTCGACATTCTTGGAGTAAATGGTCTGAAATTAAGGCTAGGTATTTTTTGGGGGGTATTTGACAAAAATCAATCATATCTATCATCTTTCTACCATCCTAAGACCTTGTTTTAAAAGTACACCTCAATTTACCATTAGTCCATCAGATGGACCCATTGACTTCCATTATAAACACTCTATTGGTACACCCAGCAAATTTTTACAAAATTAATTTATTTCATTTGTTTCAGCGGGCATCCTGGACCAAATACCTTGAAATTTGACCTTAATATCTAACCTTGGAGTTGGTAGAAAATTTGGGGGAGTTACATGGTCTCAAAGTCCATTGCATAGTTGTCCCATTGGTTTCAATGTTAATTTTGCACAACAACAAAAACAAAAATGGACTCCCAGCTAATTATTCAAAAAATCATTATTTCCTTGATGTTACACATCTCACCTTGACTCAAGCGGTTAAAATTGTAGTTTCTACTGTGTTTGGCTATTTCCTCATATTCCCCCAGTTTTGGCATAGCAATCAATTCCATAGTTTACATGAAATGTAAAAAAAACTGATTCCTATGCCAAAGATGGGAAAATATTAGAAAACTGAATTTGACAGTCCACACTACTGATTTGAAGCCTTTAGACCAGGATGGATGCTGGACTAAAGCTCATTTGTGTGTTTTGGGGAAAATGGCTTGTAGTCCAAAACATGCGCTTTTTGGATTTTTGGCTCAAAATATGAAAAATATTATTTTTTAGAAAAAATCACAAAAAATATGAAAACCCACTGATGATGTCACAATGTCTGTGAAATCATCAGTAATGTCATCAGTGACATATTATTGACCAAAATCATCTTATGACATCACTGATGATGTCATAGGCTAGTGATGTCATAGGTATTGTGACATCATTCCTGCCAATCTTTGACACTAGGCATCTTGCAGTGGTGACTTTTGTAAAACACCCCAACCTGCCCATAATATCAGACCCAAATCCAGTTTGACTTTATGGGAAGGAGAAAAAAATCACTTTTTGTCTTTTTTCTGTAGTTTTAAATTTTTACTGTACTTACTGTACACTGGCATTTGAGGGGTTAAAATTCGAATAGGTATGAAATGTTGGTATGAGGTATTAGAGATGAAGTTACTAATGAATTATAAACAATAAAAAAATAAAAAAATAAAAATGTATATTCATAAATGAATACATTATAAATATGACGGTCCATCAGATGGACTAATGGTAAATTGAGGATTATTCATAATTGGGGTACAAGGGTTAAACCCGCATTTTTTTTACATTTTGGTCCCAGTGAAATGTTATGCGATCTCTCCTGTTTCTAAATATATCTGAACCGTTTGGTTTGAACCAGTAAAACTATTTTTATAAGCATTTTACGAAATGTGTATGGGAAAATAAATGGCGGATGAAAATCTCTGGTACAGTGCTGAAGCAGGAAGTAGGCGGTCACTTTGCCTCTCTATATGATGCCTTTGTTATTGTTACACATTTTTTCCAACCATATGTGTGATTACAATGACACGCAAAACTGACAATTTGATAGATACTATATATTCAAATCTTGCATAATTGGGTGCTGAAATGTTATGTACTGTAACCTGCAAGCAGGTTTTGCAAGAACATATTTTTCTTCCCAGAAGCACCTTCCCTCGGTGGTGCTGCTTGGCATCATCAGCCTGGCAGAGCGCAATGCGCTGATGATGAGACAGACAGCTGAGTGTCAGCTGGGGCCCCCCAGCCAAATGATGCTTCTGTCCCTCACCTTGACTCCAGCGGGGAAGTCACATTAATCAATCATATTCACGGGGTGTCACAGCCCCCCTCCTCTCCTCGCCACTGAGCCTGCCTCGCACCGTCGCAGGGCGCGCACCAACCGTGCCGACGCTGAAGCGCGGCTTTGGGATTCACGCACATTCACAGCATGAAGGACACAAACCCCATAAGGAAAAACCTCATACATATGTTATTATATAGCCTCACACACCAAGCTACACATTTTCATCATAAGCACAGAGGCCCAGGCCACACACACAGGCGCACACACAGGCACACACACACACACACACACACACAGTCGCACACACATACAGGCACACACACACACAGGCGCACACACAGACAGGCACACACACAGGCACACACACACAGGCACACACACACAGGCACACACACACAGTGGCACACACATACAGGCACACACACACACAGGCGCACACACAGACAGGCACACACACAGGCACACACACACAGGCACACACACACAGGCACACACACACACACACACACACACACACACACACACACACACAGTCGCACACACACACAGTCACACACACAGGCGCACACACAGTCACACACACACACACACACACACACACACACACACACACACAGGCGCACACACACACAGGGACACACACACACAGTGTTGCATTTCCCTGTCCTTCGGGGCTTTAATTCCCCATCTCCCGGTGTGGCGAGGGCACTGATCCGCTAAGCATCCCGGGGAAACCCTCCATGAATCTCGTCTGTCAGCTGTTGATTCATATAAAGTGTCTGAGCCGTCGCTAGCTGCTCAACGCTAACCTATTCTCATCCAAGGTCCCCGTCTCAGTCCTGGAGCCATCACACTTTATAGTGAGGCCATGCATGGTTAGCCTGTGTTGAACCCATACAGTGCTTCTCTGCTTGAAAAGACGTAAAAAACAGAGCCAATCATTTGGTTTGCTGTAATTGTCGAGCACAATATATTTTTGTTCCCTCCTCTCAGTGTCTTAAAGTAGACCTATACTTTTGTGGATGGGGCCCCGGAACCACAATCGCAATCCCAGCCTGGGACCCCTTTTTCCTCCACAAGGACATGCTGGTTAGCTGTCTTCATCCAGCCCAGCTCCCTCAATTGCAGGAGCGAGCGTGAAGCAATTGAAGGAAAACATGGGAGATGACAGCAGATCTGTATCACTTTACTGCTCACCTTGGTGATGAAGGCTATATCCAATTCACCTTGGTGGAAACTGGAAATAAGGCCCTACTAAAGCTATTCTGAACATGCTCAACCAAATCTAATTTATTCCCTGGCATTAATTTTAGTATTATGCTGACAGTGGCACCGCGTGATAATGTTGGCTGGTGGTGTATATTATATACAGTAGTATGATTATATGTTGTTCAGCATAATTGGAACCTCCACAATTGGTATGTGATTTTTCAAAATGGGAAAAAAAACATCTCATCTCGACAACTTCATTATTTTTAAGTGATTGCAATACGAGGGATCAGCGTGACGTCACAACAAATCACCGCAAAACACCTGGAACCGCAGCAGTTAATAGTATGAGTTGTGCCAAACAAACGTTAATATCTCAAAAACTATACACCACATCGCTTATATTTTGACATTCTGAGTGAGAGCAGAATTCGCTAAAGAGTTTGATGTATAATATATTATTAAAGTTGTGTGAACTGTCACAGTTGTTCAATTGTACACCGCACTGCTGGGGCTAGAGAGAGCACTGGTTTGTTTACCAAAATGCTGCTCGGCTGATCCCTCGTATAAAAAAAAGTAATTTAAACTAAACTAAAGAAATAAACACTGAATTTTTTAACGTCGCCTAAAACTATGAACCACATATAAACTATTACATCCTCCAGTAACCCAATAATATAAACATTTATGTCCACAGTCTAAGCTTTCGAGCAAGCGTAAAACATTCACCTTGTGTAAATGTCTAACATAGCGCATAATATTCCACATTGTAGCCATGATGCTGTGGCATTGAATCTACCGCGGCAGCAAAATGTTTTGTTCCAAAATGCTTGAAGCCATGATCATCTGTGAGGATGGAATTCTCCTGGTGTTACAGGAGACTTTTATTATTGCATCTGAGTTGCTTAGTCTTGGGTGCTTAATGTTGATACTATCATTTTTCACTGTATAGTCCTTTGTTTGAATCATACGGTTGCATTTAGAGATTTTTTTTTCTGTAATATGATGAATCAGAATAATGAAGCTCCAAAGACGAAAACCTGAAAGTAAATTTTATTTTCAAATAAATTATGAATAATAAAGAAATATTACACAGAGCACCAATGGAACTTACCAGCAATATATATGCATATGAGGGGGGGGGGGAATCTAATAAACGAGATAACAACTGGCTCAGTCAGACACATTCATTCTGCTTCCGTCAGCCTCACCAAAGCTGAAGGTTGTGAGGATAGAAGCCGTCTGAACGAGATGACAATTGACTTTTACGCCTCATTCGTTCCATCATTGGATCTGGTCTGTCCTCCTCCATCTCTGGTGGCACCTCAGAGGCACCAAACGATTGACTCGGCCGTTTTAGTCAGTCAATCCTTTCCCCATCTTCTGCGTCTCCACAGTGTGGCACCATCGACTACGGCTCCTACGTCAACCTGACCGAGAGGAACCTGCAGGACGCCCAGAAGTTCCTGCTGATGCACGAGGTGGTCCAACCCGTGGTTCCCGTGCCCTACTTCATGGAGGACAACGTCCGCTTCACCCATGTGGCCGTGGATGTGGTGCAGGGCAAAGACATGCTGTTCCACATCATCTACCTGGCCACCGGTGGGTTCCATTGGCACTCTGTGTGTGTGTGTGCGTGTGTGCGTGTGTGTGTGTGTGTGTGTGTGTGTGTGCGTGTGTGTGTGTGCGTGCGTGCGTGTGTGCGTGCGTGCGTGTGTGTGTGTGTGTGTGTTTGCGAAAGCTTGTGCGTGTTTGCACTTTCAGAGCAAATGTACATGTGTTTACAGTATGTTTACAGTTTACAATCGCTGTCTCTTTTTGCATCCTTTGGAGTTTATGTTTTTTTTTATGGTTGTATGTTTTTTGATGCTTGTGGCTGTGTGACGTCTTCAGCCCTTCAGCTGCACTCTGTCTGTCTGTGTGACGTCTTCAGCCCTTCAGCTGCACTCTGTCTGTCTGCACACAAGGAAAAACAGACCAGCAAGAAGAAGAAGAATGAAGGCAACACTGTAGCTGTCGAGCAGCACATCAAAGCTTCTGACATGAATGTGATCGCTCGTTACTGCCATGTGTCCGCCATATGCACTGACAGTGCGTTTAACACACACACACACACACACACACACACACACACACACACACACACACACACACACACACACACACAGAGCACCACATAGATACACAGACTGCCACAACACACACCACACAGTGTAACACACACACACACACACACACACACACACACACAGAGCAGCACATAGATACACAGACTGTCACAACACACACCACACAGCGTAACACACACACACACACACACACACACAGAGCAGCACAGATACACAGACTGCAACAACACACACCACACAGTGTAACACACACACACAGAGCAGCACATAGTGACACAGACTGCCACAACACACACCACACAGTGTAACACACACACACACACACACACACACACACACACACACACACACACACACACACACACACACACACACACAGCAGCACATAGTGACACAGACTGCCACAACACACACCACACAGTGTAACACACACACACACACACACACACACACACACACACACACACACACAGAGCAGCACATAGTGACACAGACTGCCACAACACACACCACACAGCGTAACACACACACACACACAGAGCAGCACATCAGAGTCCTGTGCGGGTCTGATTTTCAAGACCCGGTTCCGCCCAGCCCCGCGACGTGCAGTACCGACCCCGCCCCGCGAACCCGCTCATATGATCAATCAGTACCGCAACCCACCCCGCCCCGCAGACATGAGACCCGCGCCCCACTCCGCTTCCGCATATATCATTTTTTTTTAAGTGAACACAACCAAAGTAACTGCGATCGTTTCACAATTCACACAGGAAGCGAATAGCGGTCTTTTCTGGCTGAGTCACTGACGAGAGCCAACAACGGTGGTCGGTGCAGTCGGACTCGGCACGCATTGCATAACGTTATTTACAATTAAGCACATTGACGGTGTTTTGTCACTGGTGCCAGTGCCAGCAGGCCAGCCAGCAGCTAAAGGAAACATGCTAGCCTTGCTGGCGCTAGCTGTCATGCAATGCAACAAGCTAGCTAGCATA
This sequence comes from Poromitra crassiceps, assembly GCF_964638095.1. Lineage (NCBI taxonomy): Eukaryota > Metazoa > Chordata > Actinopteri > Beryciformes > Melamphaidae > Poromitra > Poromitra crassiceps. The sequence continues at coordinate 74,214,318 of NC_139624.1, forward strand.
GGTCTAGGTCATTTCTGTTTATACCTGACTGGAGCGAGGGAGAGCTGACCCGGAAGGAAAGGACCAGCGGAAATGATTGAGGTCAATTTGTCAGGTCAGACTCAGACAAAACATGAAGTTACACACTGACTGAATTATTATCGTTATATAAAAAGTAAATAAAAATACATATATTATACAACACCCGCGACCCGGGCCGCATGTTGTTTATTCTACCCAGATCCGAACCCGCAAATAAAATGAAGACAAAATAACACCCACCCCCCGCATTTTTTTGCGGGTACCCGGCGGGGCCCCGCGGAACCCCGACCCGGTGCAGGACTCTGCAGCACATACAGTATATACACAGACTGTCACAACACACACCACACAGCGTAACACACACACACAGAGCAGCACATAGTGACACAGACTGCCACAACACACAGCACACAGTTTAACACACACACACACACACACACACACACACACACACACAGAGCAGCACATAGATACACAGACTGTCACAACACACACCACACAGCGTAACACACACACACACACACACACACACACACACAGAGCAGCACATAGTGACACAGACTGCCACAACACACATCACACAGCGTAACACACACACAGAGCAGCACATAGATACACAGACTGCAACAACACACACCACACAGTGTAACACACACACACACACAGAGCAGCACATAGATACACAGACTGCCACAACACACACCACACAGTGTAACACACACACACACACACACACACACACACACACACACACACACACACACAGAGCAGCAAATAGTGACACAGACTGCCACAACACACACCACACAGCGTAACACACACACACACACACACACACACACACACACACACACACACACACAGAGCAGCACATACTGACACAGACTGCCACAACACACACCACACAGTGTAACACACACACACACACACACACACACACACACACACACACACACACACACACACACAGAGCAGCACATACTGACACAGACTGCCACAACACACACCACACAGTGTAACACACACACACACACACACACACACACACACACACACACACACACAGAGCAGCACATACTGACACAGACTGCCACAACACACACCACACAGTGTAACACACACAGAGAGCAGCACATCGTGACACAGACTGCCACAACACACACCACACAGTGTAACACACACACACACACACACACACACACACACACACACACACACACACACACACACACACACACACACACACACACACACACACACAGAGCAGCACATAGTGACACAGACTGCCACAACACACACCACACAGTGTAATACACACACACAGAGCAGCACATAGATACACAGACAGCTGTAACACACATGGCAGATCGCACCACATACAGTCACCCAGAGATTGTGAACGCCATGAAATTGCAAACAGCCATCTGTCAAACGTAGACAGGCGGGTAATGAATAACACACACACACACATACACTGCCAAACACTAGTTACAGAGAAGACAGCTCTGGTTTAACTGTTACAGTAACACAGGCCCTGTCTGAACTGCATGCTGATCGCAGGACTGTTTGATCCTACTGGATTTAAAATGGTCGGTCTGTAACGCAAACTTGGCCGAGCACAGAAAGCAGCATGGAGACGTGAGACAGACGTCAGCCTCTGGGCGCCGTCTGCACAGTTTGAGTGTAATGAGTCGGAATTGCCTCGTAGCATCGTACAGTTATTACGCTTGGATCGTGCACGGAACGGAACAGAATTTGGACGTGGCGATCAGCGACTTCGCTGTGCTCAAGTATTACCGGGCCTCCTGGGTGATGTCAACATGCTCTTACTGTTGTAGCATCGCTGTTATTTCAGGATATCTCTCACACAATTACACAAACGGGCACATGTGCACGCACACACACACAGATACAGACACACACACACACACACACACACACACACACACACAGATACACACATCTGTTCCAGATCAGCAGCGCCGCGCTTGGCGTCTGGCTAAAACAACCCCCCTCTCATTGTTTGCACGGTGCTGTGATCAATGCAGTGTTGGAGGGGAGCTGCCCACAGTGAGAGCTCCCTGGACGCTAACCAGACGTTAATGAAAACATCTGAAACAATGCCAAGGCCATTAGCGCCGGCTGGCGCACATCGCTAATCACACGCTATTAACGCTTAATTTGCTCCCTGCTGATTGGAGCCATCACGTGGAACCTGAGAGCTTCACCTGAGGTCCAAAGATGTCAAGGCGGCGTCGTGGCCGAGCGTTCTCCAGAATGCCTTTCACACATGGACCGCAGATGATTTCGCCCAAAGCGCTCGCTTTAAACTCAGCCCTCATTAAGAGTTTCACCCTCCAACAGCAGCATTTGAGTCTTGCAGTTGACTGGTTGAATGAAGTCAGTTAGAGATGTTTGGCCTACGCTGCAATTTTTTTTCCAAAACTTCCTGGCATCACCAAAATACCAAATCTCTACCCAGTCCCGTCTCACCGCAGGCACCTCAGAGTATGTAGATATTCTCACCGCAGGCACCTCAGAGTATGTAGATATTCTCATCACGGGCACCTCAGAGTATGTAGATATTCTCATCACAGGCACCTCAGAGTATGTAGATATTCTCACCGCAGGCACCTCAGAGTATGTAGATATTCTCATCACAGGCACCTCAGAGTATGTAGATATTCTCATCACAGGGACCTCAGAGTATGTAGATATTCTCACCGCAGGCACCTCAGAGTATGTAGATATTCTCATCACAGGCACCTCAGAATATGTAGATATTCTCATCACAGGCACCTCAGAGTATGTAGATATTCTCACCGCAGGCACCTCAGAGTATGTAGATATTCTCATCACAGGCACCTCAGAGTATGTAGATATTCTCATCGCAGGCACCTCAGAGTATGTAGATATTCTCATCGCAGGCACCTCAGAGTATGTAGATATTCTCATCGCAGGCACCTCAGAGTATGTAGATATTCTTTCACCCCGAAAGGAGTGTCAAATATGCCGTAAGAAAAATCCACTTGAGGCCCTTAACTTTCTCATTTACCACCTTATAACTATGTATTAGCAAGTCACCCTTGTCCCCTTGCCATCACAGTGCACCTAATTACTTCTTCTCCACCCCGGGGACTACATGTATAATTAATGATGTTTGTTTAAGTTCCATCCCTAAATGAAAATCCCCAACTTCATCTCGCGGGGGCCTTCCCTCCCTCGCATGAAATAAAGGCCACAGAGAGGTCAGGAGGTATTCAGAATGACATGGGATTTAGAAAGTCTCCACTCTTACACAACTACAAAGCCATTTCTCTTGGAACGAGCATCATCGTGTGTAAGAAAAGTAGGCCAAAAATTCATGTATTCATGTGCCATACCAAATCCCCTGGTTGCGTGTGCAGCGCTGCATGTTGATGGCACAACCAACCTTGGCAGAGCAGCAGCCAGCAGTCCTCCTGACAGTCCTCCTCCTGACAGGCTTATTGCTGAGCCTGGCTATTAGAGAGTGATTGTTGTTGTGGTGGTGGTTCATACCGAGTTCACGTCAGCTTGTGTTGTGCTCATCCAGGATATATATTTACCTGTCGTTTCTATTTCTCCTCTACATCTACATCCCTATAGGCCCCTCAATCTCCCCCCTCTCCCTTATTTCTAACATCACCTCTCCCTATATATACTGTAGTCCCTGTGTACCTCTCCTTCCATCTTCCAACATTGAAGTTATCTTTTCTCTTGCATGCTGCCAACCCTCCTTTCTCCACCTCAGTGATTCTCTCAACCCTTTTCCTATCAAGGACCCCTGATTTAGTCCACATTAGAGCCATGGACCCCCACTTGATGAGTCTTTCGGACCCAAATATGAGAATATTTTTTATTGTTAGATATGATTTTGCCCATATTCCCATGACTATCTGTATTGTAGGTAGAGAGATAACAGAGACACTATGATCAAAATAGTTATTCTTTGACATTCTCTGTTGTGTTCACTTCTTGTAAATGAAATAATGGAGAATTTTAACAAATTCATCAATTTTCTGGGGACCCCCCCATGGAACCCTGGTGGTCGCCGGACCCCATGTTGAGAACCACTGCTGTATAGAGACACTGCGGAGCGCATCATCATTCAGAAACCACTTACAAAATGGGGGAAAACAGAAACCACCCTCCAATCCTGGCATTCTCCTATGTCGCGTGCATGGTCGCATCCACATTTTTCTTTTCGCCAATTCTCAATGGCTTCCTTGTTTTGCTCAGGAGTACAAAAAAACTTTAACTGGTGATTTTTTACATTTGTTGTCTGTGCAGCCACACCACACAACAGCTTTTAGCTATGTCAAGGAAAATGACGCTGGTGTATGGAAGTGAACGGAGAGCTTCCCCCGTGATGGGCATGGCCTATTTCATGCAGTGTCTCTATGTCATGTGTTGCACACCAAGATCATATATACGGAAGGTGAACACTCCAACTTACTTCCTTGACAGCTTCCTTGTTTTGCTTGGGAGTACAAAAAAACTTTAATTGGCTTTTTTTTTTTTTTTACATTTGTTGTGTGCGCAGCCCACCACACAACAGCTTTTAGCTATGTTTAATTCAAGGAAAATGACGCTGGTCTATGGAAGTGAATGGGGAGCTTTCCCCCGTGATGGGTGTGGCCTATTTCATGCAGTACTTGACCGAGTCCTCTCTCTCTCTCCCCCCTTGTCTCTTCTAGACTACGGTACTATCCGGAAGGTGCTCTCCCCTCTCAATCAGTCCCTGGGGAGCTGCCTGCTGGAGGAGATCGAGCTGTTCCCGCTCAGGAAGAGGCAGCCCATCCGTAGCCTGCTGATCCTGCACAGCCGCAGTGAGCTGTACGTGGGGGTCCGAGACCAGGTCATCAAGATCCCACTCATGAGATGCAGCTACCACAAGACCAGAGAGTGAGTGCAATGCATGCACAAACACACACACACACACACACACACACACACACACACACACACACACACGACACGAGTGCATCATTCATCTCAATGGGAGCTGTCAAAAGTAAACATTCACACAAAGGAGTTTTCCAGACTCTCCCTCTCACAAGTTTCCTCTTTATCTGTGAGGGCCAGACCTGCGTGTTGGTGAGGGGCCCTCATTGAGATTTAAGTCCCTGTAAATCAGCTTTTGTCCGGGCCACTCGAGGTGCCCGCAGCGCTGCTCTGTCTCTCTCTCTCTTTCTCTGTCTCGCGTCATGCTCTCCCACTGTCATTGAAGCTCACACACACACACACACACACACACACACACACACGGACGGACGGACGGACGGACGGATGGACACACGCGCTTCCTCCCTCCCATGCGGCTCTCCACTCAGCTGCGCGCGCTCGTGTTAATCAGCCGTATGGAGTTTCTGTCCGTCTGAACGGCGCTCCGTCAAGGCATAAATATATTGGCAAAGAAAACACGAGACGCAGGGCCGAGTGCCAAGACTCAACGCAAGATTGGGATCTCATCCATCATCCCATATAGAAAGGAATCACACCTGCGTTGCTTCTCGCACATGATGAGACCTTATTGGAAACCACTGGAGAAGTAAGGCTTGATAGCACACCTGTGGCCATGTGATTTATTCTGGAGCCATTCAGCCACTTTATTGCCTCAATCGCCCCCCCCCCCCCTTTTTTTTCCTTTTGTTTCTATGTTGAGTACAAGACAAGAGAAACACACACACACACACACACACACACACACACACACACACACACACACAGACAGTGAGAGTTGCAGAGTTCATCACAGACATTATCTTAAAGTTCTCCCTCCACTCAAATATATCTTTCTTCCTGTTCCTACTGTTGGCTGTTTGATTTTCTTCGTGCAGAATGATGTCTCTGTGCAGATTTAGCCCATTTTTATCCCCCATTAGTGCAAAATTTTAATTTATTTATCCTGGTTGCTGCTCCACCCTCTGGCGATCTGGGGAGAGCCGAAACTGGCTCCATGCTTCCTCCGAGACATGGGCAGTAGCCAGCCGCTTCTTTTCACCTGACAGGGGAAGCTTCACCGGTAGGACATAGCACGTGGGAGGATCACGCTATTCCAACCAGTTCCCCTCCCTCCGAACAGGCACCCCTAACAACCAGAGGAGGCACCACTTCAGCGACCAGGATATTGCACGTTTTGGTGAGGGGTTCCTATATGAAGGAACCCGCCAG
>NC_139624.1:74225533-74230533 GCF_964638095.1 Poromitra crassiceps
TACAGAAGCGAGGGCCATCCAACCACCAGCATGATCTCCAGAGAGGATCCCCATCAGGGAGCATCATACACACAGATGATACAGTAAGATGACGTGTGTGTAGATATACTTCACTTAGAATGGAAATGTATTCCTGCTCGAGAGATTCATATGAAATTGAAATGGACACAACACAACATCGACAAAGAAAGGGTTACTATAAGCTATATATATAATGCTTTTTGTATAGGATCTGCCTGCGTTCATTGGGTGATTTTGTGCACGGTGCACTTTAGCTGAGGTCTGAGGAGCAGGTGAGCGAGGCAAGACAAATCCCTGTAATCCATGACACCCGCTCGACTACGCTGCCTGACTGTTACTGCTACCCCCTGCTGTGCCACAAGGCACCAGAATAGCAAGCAGGCACAGGTGAGAAAAAAACATTTGTCCATCATGTGACTGAACAAAATACAGCCCCAGGTAGGAATCACATTTCCCCCTGAAGATGATAGTTACCTCTGTGTAATTAAAGGGACAGCTCACCCTAAAATCCAAAATACATATTTTTCCTCTCACCTGTAGTGCTATTTATCCATCTATATCCTTTTGGGATAGTTGCCTGAGTTTCGGAGATATCGGCCGCAGAGATGTCTGCCTTCTCTCCAATACAATGGAACTGGATGGCACTCGGCTTGTAGTGCTCGCGATAATGCACAGATAATGCACAGACTTTGTTGTGAGCAGTTTGATGTAGGAACTATCTTCTTTTGCAGTCTCATGTAGGAACTAGCTAGCAGCTAGTGGGTGTAGTTTGGTCAAAAGAAAATAGTTCCTCCATGAAACTGCTCATAACAAGGTCTGTGGATTATCTTGAGTAACGGGGTCATGATTTCTGGAAAGAGACAATGCTGTTGAGTTTTTCAAATGTATTTCTTTGGCACTTTGAGCACCACAAGCCGAGTGCCATCCAGTTCCATTGTAATAATAATAAACATGGGTTTTATATAGCGCTTTTCGAGGACTCAAAGACGCTTTACAAAAAGAAACACTAAAGGGGCGTGGACGAGGTAAGTGCAACAGACAATGGACAAACACGACACAGGCACACAGGGATAGGCAGGGGGAGCTAGGAGAAGGCAGAGGAGAAGAGTGAGGGAGTCTGATTCTCTAATGTCCAGGGGGAGAGAGTCCCAGAGCTTGGGAGCTGCCCTGGAGAAGGCTCTGTCGCCGAAACTGCGGAGGTTGGATTTGGGGGTGGAGAGAAGGCCGGCAGAGGTGGATCGGAGGGAACGGGAGGGTTGGTAGGGGAAGTGGAGGTTGGTGAGATATGGGGGGGGCAGTTGGTGGAGAGCTTTGTAAGTGATGACGAGGATTTTGTAGGTGATCCGGGAGGAGATGGGAAGCCGGTGGAGTTGTTGAAGGACTGGGGTGATGTGGTCCCATTGTAGTGGAGAGAAGGCAGAAACGCTGCGGCCGATATCTCCGAAACTCAGGCAACTAACACAAAACGATATAGATGGATAAATAGGAGTGCAGGTGAGAGGGAATATATGTATTTTGGATTTTAGGGTGAGCTGTTCCTTTAAAAGGTACAGTTATGACTGCCAGCTTATAGCATTGTTTTAAATGCACGGGTCAGCTCACAGATGAAACCCTTGGCTGGTTCCCAGCTGCACTGTTCCGTTTTGATGCATTTTCAGGTACTGTAGGCACGTACCACTTTTCATCTGGCTGAGGGGAATATTTACTGACTCAACCTCAGTCTCACCAGGTCACATCCATTTAGAAGAGGCATGAATTAGCGTTGGCAGACATAACTCGTCTGCAGACAGAGAGAAACAGGCTACACAATAGAGCTTGTGAAGCCAGACCAAAATTGGAAAATTGTTACGCCTTCAACAGTTCAATGCCAGGAAAGGAAACTGGGGGAAAACAAAGACGACGTCTTTGATTACACTTCGATGATTTAGTCTAAATTTGAGTTGGACTCCCTGGCTGAATATCAACTGTTTCCTTCTGTTTGTAAAGACTGGAGGTGGAAGCCGGTTCACACTAAAGTTAGACGATGCAGTGTGTGTAGGCAGAGACAGGAAACACGCTTTACCAACCGGTTCACAAACGCCATCTGGCACTAACACAGTCTCCACTCCGCTATGGAAACAAGCAAAACGGCTAAAGTTAGTTTTTTTCTGCGGTTACAGTGGGGCAAAGTCTTAGTCACTGAAGGGTATGTTTTTGTCTGGGTTTTTCAGCTCAGGTGAAATGGAACTTTCTAACCCCCAACAGGCTAAATTGTTTTTGTACGGAACTCGACTCACCTGAAAAAACTTAAGTTTCGAGTAACTGTGTTTTGCTGCATGATCAAACCCCCGGCTGAGGAGAGAAAACATGGCGTCAAAGTGTTCTCGGAGACGATGTATAACAGTCAGCTGTTGTAATCCCGCAGTGTCTCTGAAAAATCATTGATTTCCCTTATGATGCACATGAAACACTTGTGCTTTTCATGTGCCTGCGCGTTATACTGTAGATCTAACAGCCTCTTTGTGGCAGCGGCCTGTCTAACTCTCCCACGTTATTAACTGAAATTATTCAGCTTTGTCTCTCCACCAGTAAAGAGGAATATGTTAATGGCTTGGTGAAAGAAACGCGATATTAGCGGCCTCCTTCCTACAGTAGTTGTTGTCTTTCGAGGGCAGCGCATTGATGTCAATGTTTCTCTGCCTTTTAGCCAAGCGGCCTCAATTTGGACAAGCGGCAGAGCTCAATTACCACTAAGAGCAGTGAGGGCAGGCAGGCGCCCCCTGATGTTATTCCTGCCTCTCTCCCCAACGCAGCCTGATGATCAGGCTTTCTCTCTCCCCCTGCTGGGAGAGAACCAACTTTGCATTTTTAAATTACCCTGAAACGTAGCGGCGACATGGCTCATATCACCTGCACTTTAGCATCTCACACCAGCGCCTTTTAGTAGTTAGCTCGTATGCCGAGGACAGCACTTATAATTCATGGCTCCTGTAATATTTGCAGCCTTCGTGTTTTTATTCCTGCTATATTGAATATGTCTGGTTTTACATTTATTCCCCTCATATGTTTGTCCTTTGAATGTGTTGATTCACAGCGTACATTTCCCCCCCCTCTCGCTCTGAACCTCTCCTTTGCTGTTTTCAAATGTTTTCTCGTTTCAATGTTCATACATCACATCTTCCTTGTGTTTACAGCACGTTCATGTCCCTCATAACAAACCCATTATGGATGTGCTATTACTGTCTGTGTAGGTGATGCAATATAGTTCTTTTTGCATCCATTTGAGCTAAATCGATTCGTGTTAGCATCTACTGTTGCTTTTTGTGGATTGGTTTCCCCAAAGCAACACATTTTCTAAGAGCATCACTGTAATTCAATAAACAAAGATGGCAGGTTGTTGTTACAGCGATTTCGGAGAAAAAGCATTTTTTTCCCCTCGGGTGATTTATTTCCGGCCTTCTGAATGGGCCAACAGGTGCGTAATGTGACGGTGGACGGGGGCTTCGGCGCCTGGTCGGGCTGGTCCACTTGTAGCCATAGTGACGGAGGCGGCGCCGGGTCCTGTCTGTGTCGGACGCGGGCCTGTGACAGCCCCGCCCCTCAGTGTGGAGGCCAGCACTGTTACGGGATCAGCGTGGAGGTCGCCAACTGCTCCAGGTAAACACTGTGGACCTCCACCAGGAGATCCACTTCACCTGCTATCAGTCTCTCTTCCCTCTTCTGTGTGTGTGTGTGTGTGTGTGTGTGTGTGCGTGTGCGTGCGTGTCTGTCTGTCTGTCTGTCTGTCTGTCTGTCTGTCAGTCTCTCTTCCCTCTTCTGTGTGTGTGTGTGTGTGTGTGTGTGTGTGTGTGTGTGTGTGTGTGTGTGTGTGTGCGTGCGCGCGTGCGTGCGTCTGTCTGTCTGTCTGTGTGTGTGTGTGTGTGTGTGTGTGTGTGTGTGTCTGTGTGTCTGTCTGTCTGCCTGTCTGTCTGTCTGTCTGTCTGTCTGTCTGTCTGTCTATCTACTGTATATATCTATCTAATCCATCTATCTATTCCATCTATATCCATTCTATCTATCTAGTCAATGGGGTTTACTGGGTGTTATATGATATGCCGTATGATATGTTAATAATCTTATAATATTCAGTCCAGTGTAATCAGAGAAAGCCTGCAGACTGGCAACAACTATTGAGGCCCATTGGATGCTAAAATAGATGATTTATTTACATTGAAAAATGTGATTATAAGTGAGAAAGAAAGTAATCATATTCAGTACACTGCCAAGAAGAGTTAGAGCTATGTGTTTTTGTAAATAATTGTGATTATTATTGTGAAAACCAATTTGATCATAGACTCATTTCGAATCTCTTTTTTTCTATGTTCCCTTGTTGACGGGTTTTACAAAGTTTATTTTATTTTATTATTTTATTTTATTTTTTGGCAATGTTTGACCTACGCCTACTTAACTCTTCCGAGATCGTTACTCACGCCTTCGCCAACGCCGAGTCATCAGAGCACAACATCAGAGCAAATTTTCCCGAGACAATTACTTGAAGTTAGCACGTGTTAATGAGAGTGTTGTTTGTTCACTTATAAAGGCGATGTGGCTCTGGTGAGACTGTTCAAAACAATCTCAAAGTGTTAGATTAACTCAGAGGGTGGGCTGATAGAAACGCTGACAATGGTGTTGTTTTATCCCCCTCTCAGAATTACATTTACCGCCGACGCTTTTCCTGCGCAGCATTCGTTTATACCGTATGTCGTGTAGCTAGGGCTGTATGAAGCCATATGTCCCGGTGTGTCTGCCTATAGAAACGGAGCCTGGACCTCCTGGACTCTCTGGTCTCATGTTGTCCCTGTGTGTCTCCCTATAGAAACGGAGCCTGGACCTCCTGGACTCTCTGGTCTCATGTTGTCCCTGTGTGTCTCCCTATAGAAACGGAGCCTGGACCCCCTGGACCCTCTGGTCTCCGTGCAGCACCAGCTGCGGTATCGGCTTCCAGGTTCGGCAGCGCTCCT
>NC_139624.1:74238033-74340533 GCF_964638095.1 Poromitra crassiceps
GAGTGTTACAGTTACAACAGCCAACTAGTCCGCTGCTCTCGCTTCAGGCAGCCTCGCACTGTCCCCCTGTCTAGTGCAGGCTGCGGCTGAACAGAAAGCACTGAGGTGAGGTGTCAAGATTTCATCTCTGAGCTCTCTGATAGGCTATTGCTTGATGTGTAACCAATCAGATAGCGCTGTGGGCGGGACATTGCTCCAGACACAGAACTACTGTAGGAGGGGATTCTTCCAGGTGCAGCAGCCGCAAATTAGCGCATTTTTTTATTAAGTTATGATATCGGCAAACAGCCAATGAAAATGCCGATACAGATCTCCTCAGCGGACTAGGAGAAGGAGGAAAGTCTGTTGTTGAATTGAATTCGTTCATCATACAGTAGCCTAGGCTACACTAACCTATGAAAATATTAATTTGGGCTAGGAGGAGCTGGAAATCCCTCTGCTCGCCTTTCAATGCGGGAGCGGGGGATTTCACCTGAAAGTACAGAGCAGCACGGTAATGTGGCCGTGCTGCTTGGCTCGTGTGAAAGCAATTTCTGTGGCGAGGCGGCTGGCTTTACGGGACTCCTAAACGGCTATTTTTCCGCGATCTGTGTATGAAAGAGCCTATAGATTTCAGTATAGGGCACCCTGTCTTCCCACGTTAAGCCTAGGATCCTTTGGAGGCATCGGATGTGGAAGGCTTCTAGACTGTGGATGTGCCTCTGGTAGGGTGTCCAGGTTTCCGAGCCATAAAGCAGCGTGGAGAGGCAGACTGCCCTATACACATCTGCCTTGGTGGAGATGGTGAGGTTCCTGTTCTGGAAGACCCTGACACACTTACTTACTAAGTAAGTAAGTAAGTGTGTGTGTGTGTGTATGTATGTGTGTGTGTGTTCATGTACTTCTATCATTGTGAGAACACGTGTTAGTTTTTCGATGTGTGAGGGTGTTTGTTGGAAGTGAAGTACTGTAAGGAAGAGTTAGGACTTTCAGTTTAGGTTTAAGATTAGCATTAGGATCATGTTGAGTCAACACAGTCCCACAGAAAATTGTAAAATAGCAACGTTTTGGACCAACGTTGCTATGTTACAATTTCGGCTCGAAAATTGTAAAATGGTAACATTCTGAGATCTTAGGGTTAGGGTTAGGGTAGGGGGAGGGGTTAGAAACAGAAAATCTCCGTAAACCACGCCCAAACCACGCCCACCCCTGTAGAAACGTATGTTACCATTTTACAATTTCGCAACGTTGGTCCACAAACGTTGCTATTTTACCATTTTTTTGGGAGATCGGGTTGGTTGAGTTTAGGGTTAAAGTTCAGGTTAGGCATGTGATGATAGGAGTTAAAGGAACACTCCGCCCGTTTTCAACCAGCTTTGTATCATTAGAACATCAGTAGTATATCAGAAAACTGTAAACGGTTTTGAAGTCTGTCATTTAATTTGACAGTTATTGAGTGTTAAAGTGTGGACCAGTGACATCACTGGTCCACACTAACTCAAATTAATAACTCAATAACTCAAATCAACTCTCAATAACTGTCAAACTAGATGAATGATGAATAGTTTGACAGTTATTGAGAGTTGATTTGAGTTAATGAGTTATTAATTTGAGTTAGTGTGGACCAGTGATGTCACCGGTCCACACTTTAACACTCAATAACTGTCAAATTAAATGACAGACTTCAAAACCGTTTACAGTTTTCTGATATACTACTGATGTTCTAATGATACAAAGCTGGTTGAAAATGGGCGGAGTGTTCCTTTAAGGTTTAGCAAATTACAGTCATGTATTAACCGGAAGGTCCCCGCGAGGATAGAACTACAAGGATATGTGTGTGTGTGTGCATTTCACACAGCTACGCAGATCAGTAGGCTATGTGTGGGTGGTTGTGTGTGTGTGTGTGTGTGTGTGTGTGTGTGTGTGTGTGTGTGTGCGTGCGTGCGTGCGTGTGTGTGTCTGTGCGTGCATGTGTGCGTGTGTACACAGTGTGCGTGCGTGTGTCTATGCGTGCATGCGTGCGTGTGTACACAGTGTGTGTGTGTGTGTGTGTGTGTGTGTGTGTGTGTGTGTGCCTCACAGGCGTATTGTGTTAATCTAATGTGATGCTGGATGAAAAACATTGGGAAAAAAACTGCTGCCAAACGCTGAAATAGCGTTCAACGACCCAAATCACATTTGAGTGAAAAAGCACATCCCACAGATTGTGTAATGATCCTTTGTGATTTTAAAGAATATACTGGCAGCGATATAAAGCATCCCACCCTGCAACCTGTGGAGCATAGCTACTGATAATTGCACATAACACATTTGTGGCTGCCAAAGATCCCCAAGTGAAAAGATTGACCCCTCACTCTGTAGCCATTTAGCAGTATAGCACTGCAGCATCTACTCCTACATGGAAGTCTAAATTCTCCCTCTCTCTCTCTCTCTAGCTGGGTTTCCATCCAAGTGTATCGCAAATTTGAACCAAATTTTCAGAAAGTCGGGCAAAAGAAAATGTGAAGTAAAAGGCGCGTTTCCATCCACCGCTATTATGTAAAATTATAGAGCTGTCAATCACCTGGTGTTTGAGGCTGTCTGCTCTGCATGCCAGAGCCCATACATGTGTCTTGCAGGCAGGCAGCGACCAAGCTCTATTAAACACATCTACGTCATTCATTCAACATGTCTTGATGATCTACAAAGCTCAGACCATAAGATGCCATTTCTGGATTACCAGGTGCCACTCTTCAACTGGGTGATGTTATAATCCACGGAGCAATTCTAGACGTGAGTCGCATTAACATTAATCCCAGTGTTCTTCTGTTTAAACACACAACGGCGGTCTAAAAATTGTACTGCTTATTTACCATGATTTACCTTACAAGTGTAGCACTATTTAGTGTAGGCTGCACCCACATGTCAACAAGAAACTACGTGGTTTTCTAATGGAGAGACGACGCGTCATCTGTTTCCACTGCATTTATCGCATTTACCCTTTATCGATACGGGCAACTCAGGTTTTTTATACGCAAATAGAAAATCTGCGTAAAAACAGGTGGATAGAAACCCAACTTCTCTCTCTCTCTCTCTCTCTCTCTCTCTCTCTCTCTCTCTCTCAAACACACACACACACACACAGGCACCAGGCACTTTTGATGGCAGCTGTTTCAGTTCTGTCACCGTGCTGCCGCCATTATCCTCACTGAAGCATCTTGGGAATGCCGAGGGCATTCCTTGAGGAACGCCGCTTGGAGAGGGAAACCGATGCTGAGCATGACGGGAATCTCAGTGGTGTTCCTCTGCACTGCCGTCTTCCAAAAAGGGAAAGCCTGACTCACTGACATTCTGTCTGCAGCATGTGGGATGTGGGGGGATGTGGGGGGGGGGGGGGGGAGGTTATTCTCGATGTCATCCCAGTTTGGATCTGGGTTCGTTCGGTCAGTGTGTCGGGTTCAAAACTATTTCTACTGGCGTCATGAGAGGGGTGCGTCTCGTGGTGATCACATGAGAGGGGACCGTCTCGTGGTGATCACAGACACAGAAGTGACCGACTACAGAGAGGTGAACGGGGTCAGTGGGAGAGGTCAAAAGGTAGCACCTTGTAATATAGAGACACTGCGGAGCGCCTCATCATTCAGAAACCACAGTCAAAATGGGGGAAAACAAAAACTCCCCCCCAATCCTGGCGCGCGTGCATGGTTGCGTGTTGCACACAAAGATCATATATACGGAAGATGAACACTTCAACTTACTTCCTTGACAGCTAGATCCACATTTTTCTTCTTGCCAATTCTCATCGGCTTCCTTGTTTTGCTCGGGAGTACAAAAAAACGTTAATTGGCGATTATCTTTTTTTTACATTTGTTGCCTGCCCAGCCCACCACACAACAGCTTTTAGCTGTGTTTAATTCAAGGAAAATGACGCTGGTGTATTGAAGTGAATGGAGCACTTTCCCCCGTGATGGGCGTGGCCTCTTTCATGCAGTATCTCTATAGTCAATACTTCCTATTTCTGTCTCTCTTTGTTTCTCCTCCGTTTCAACGATTTAATTATCTCACTCTTCTCTCTTTCCGCCTCTACTATTATGTTTTTGCCTTGTTTTCTTGTTTGGTTTTTAATTCCCATCGACTCCCTGTCTTCAAACGGTGCAACAGGAACTTAATTGGGGCCGTCTCAACCGTCAGTGTTGTAATTACACATGTAGACAACACACACACCTTCAGCCCCCAGCGAGGCTTAAAATTTGGACAGCTTGGTTAACTGCTATTATTGCCGCATATTTATTCAGATCAAAGACACATTTGTTGCTTTTCCTTTACAACTCCAATAAGGCACTTACAGTAAGGGCACAGCTGTGACTGTACTGTAGAACAATGGCCTTGATGCATCGTGAGCCTGTGAGGACAAACAGCTCAAGGCTTCCACACGGGGGAACGCTGAGCACCTTTGCAATGAAATCTACTTTTGACATTTGTATTCAACACATGAAGATCAGGGATGATGAGAATATGTTCTTTTAATTTCAAGGAGAAAGTGTGATGGAGTTCGTTTTTATGTGCCATCTGTCTGTGCCGGTGCCCCCCCCCCCCCTCATACAGACAGAGCCATATTTAATTAAAACAGAACACACACACACACACACACACACACACACACACACACACACACACACACACACACACACACACACACACACACACACACACACACACACACACACTGCTGCTTCTGTCACACACTTTATTTGACTTGCAGAGACACCCTGCAGAGACATGACAATGCAAACAGTGTATGTCTAAGAAGTCTGTGTGTGTGTGTGTGTGTGTGAGTGCGCGCACGCGCGCGCGTGCGTGTGTGTGTGTGTGTGTGCGCTCGCGTGTGTGTGTGTGTGCGTGTGCGTGTGTGTGTGTGCAGAAATGAACATGTATGCATGGGCGTGTGTTTGTGTTTACCTGTCAGATTTGATATTGCTGCAGCCACCTGTGGTCAGCTCCAGACGTGTGTTTTCCCCCCACAAATTAATTGACAGCGGTGTGCTAACATCTGCTTGGAGTTTCAGTCAGACATCTCAGGGATCGAGTTCTCTAGATAGGCTACGAACTTTTACTTGGAGCAAGTTGTTGCCCTCCTCCTCCATTTCGAAAAGTGTACAAAGGTGTACTGTAGGTGGTAGCCTACGCCGGTGGTTCTCAAAGTGTCCGTGGACCACCTGGGGTCGTTGAAGGGGTTCCAGGGGGTCCCCAGTAAAAAGGGGAATCATTTATTTTCACTATAATTCCATCCATAAGTAATACAATGACAGAATGTACGACTATTTGATCGAGGGTTCATACACTTTCTGTAATAAAACATACAAGCAAAAATCGTATCAGATGGGGCGGGGCGCCCTGGGAAAAAATAGTATATCAAATGGGGGTCTGTGAAAAAAAAATGTTGTTGTTATGTTAGTAGACGGACAAGCCCGTCTTTTATTGTCACACAGTCACACACCAACACATGCATGCGGCCACAAACACACACTCATGCTGACGGTGGCCGGTGAAATTTGTCCATTTAACCCATCCAGGCTTGTCCTTTCCTCCGAGGGGCAGGCCAGGAGCAGTGGTCGCTTTTTCTTTCCAGCGCCCGGGGACCAACTTTGGATGTTGTCGTCACTGGTCGGATGACGATGACGATCTTCTGCATGTTTTTAGTGGGGGGTTATGTACGGAGGATCCCCCTGGGATCTGTGATCTGATTTCTGTCAATTTAGGGGTCCTTGACGTGAAAAAGTTTGAGAACCAGTGCACAGTTTCTTGGGGCATTGTACAGTAGATTCAGATACAGCGCCTTGGGATAACTCTTGTTATGATCAAAAATCGATGTAACTGTTTCTATGTCTTTGTGATACTCTAGTGATCCCTGAAGGGAAATTGGCTCCACTCACCCGCTCTGCAGGGAGTTCAGAGAGAGCAGACACAGAACAGTGCCACTGAAGCTGCTAGAGATTCAACAGGTGAAATGAGAGCCTCACTATACTCGCTGTGCGACCCTGCTCCTGTATCCTGAAAACATAACGACCCCGTGATTCAAGTAACAAACTCCAGCTACTGTTTTCCATCCAACTTGGCCAAAAAGTGACCCTGTGTGTCATTGCCTTAAGCCACAGCAGCAGCAGACTTCTCGTGACTTCCGTGCGTCAATTTGCTGATGTAAAGGTCACATGACACGCCCTGCAACTTCATCAGTGTGAGCCCTGGGCTAGCCCATACACTGCTGCTACTCCATCTCTCTCTCCACACAGCTACTGTAGGTGTCTGCCTCTTTTCACTGTAATAATATCCTGTATTTTGATACTGTAGCACCATCCGTACACAACATGCAGCTCAAAGTGTTTGACATAAATAGAAGGCAGATCATAAATAAATGGATCGATAGATGGAGCAAAGTGCATTGCATTAGATTAGAGTATTATTCTAATGATTAGAATAATCAAATCAAGTCAAGTAGAAGATAAAAGAACACAACACATACTCCCACTTTTAGATGCACATTGTGAGCGAACCCATATTATGTTGTCTTTCATTTTCCTTCTCCCCTGACAAGGCAGACGAGGATCATCGATTCTCCTCTTGGTCCAAAAACCTCACCATCCACAGATGTATAGTTGTATCCATCTGATTCTCTTGATCCGATATTGACGTCAGATCTCACTGCCCAGGGCAGACGAGAATCTTGGATCCACGTTGTCATTTGAATCCCTGGACTGGCTGGGAAAAGCTCTCCGGTGCCCCAACAGTGATGTAGCTTGAGCATGGTGCTTAACAAGCCAGCCTAGCTACCGTACCTTCTCCTGTGCAGTGCCTGAAAGATACTGCTAAAGGTGCGTTCACACCGACCTATTCAAGTTTTGCGCTGGCATCGAGTTTACATACAAAGTCAACGCAAACGAGGGATTGAGCGTATATTCGCCCGGGAGAAAAATCGCTGGGCGTCCGAGCGACAGAGACAGAGCGATAGGGCGAAAATTCGCTCGTCGCCCGAGATGAAATATCCCAACTCGAGCGAAATTTCGCTGGCATCAGTCGCTCGCTGTTCAACGCTGATTGGCTGCCATGTGAGAGTGAGTCAAGGATCACACTGGCTTGGAACAAACCGCTGGTTTATTGTGTGGCAACAAACCGCATTGACAGCTGATTGACAGGCTGACAGCTGACATGAAGTGAAGTCTGTACTACCGGTATAGAGCTCGCGTTAGGAGCACGCTGATAGGCTTAGCTTGTGAACAACTACGGTGGCTCGTAGTGGACAAACATCATGACATTGCGTAACGTTATCGCCCCCAGATGTCCGTGCCTGTTGACGAGCGACACAGTGACAGAGCGATTCCAAAGGGTTGAATCGAGCGACAGAGAGAGAAATAAATATATCGGTGTGAACACAGCTTAAAGGACGGCTTTACCGTGGGGAATATGAATATATATCAATCTCACGCCCCTAAGGTTTTAGAATCCGTTGAAATTATTTGAAATTGGAGCTTCACTGCCTGACCTATCAGGCATCTCTCACATTTTTAGGGAAGCCGGGTGACGCGTTACGCGTCACCCGGCTTCCCTCCCCGCTTGCGGAACTCGAGGGCCTATGAACTACAAGTCTTGTGAGCCATGGTCCCGCCTCTAGAGGTCCTCCACGCCCCTTCAGAGCTCTCGACGAAAAGCAAAAGGCAGCCATCTTGTTCACCCGCCTAGCCTGCTGTAGCTAATATTAGCTTCCCATAGTTCCTTGCAAAGAGACGATTTTCTCGGGAACGGAAGCACCAAAAGACACGGGACTGGCGGCATTGGAAAGCTCGTCAAATTTTACATCTAGTAGTAGGTGAGTTGAAGTAACGAAATCAACGCTGAGCAATGTACCCATTTTTACCCATTTTTACAGAAAATAGTTACAACATCAGATGCGCGTAACTCCTACGAAAATGCCTTAAAATGCATGAGAATTTTTTTATGAAGACATCTCCCGACATATATACTACCGTTTACATTTGCTGCAATTTGGTGCAATTTTATTTTCGATTTATTTCTTCTTCTTTGTATCTTTTATTGTCGAAGCCTTCTTCTTCTTCTTCTTTGAGTTTTATGGCGGTTGGCAAACATATATGTGCATTACCGCCACCTACTGGAGTTTGATATCAGCCAAATGCCTGAGGGGTGGGCATGAAAACGAAGGCCACGCGAGCCCAGCATTGTGGGAAATGTAGTATTTCGGGTCCCCGCACCCGCCCCTCCCCTCCACCACCCCCCCCCTCCACACAGAGTGGATTTCTGGTGATATCTCTGGCGGGAAACAACCAATTTCAAAAATTTCAACGGATTCGAAAACCTTAGGGGCGTGAGATTTAATATATATTCATATTCCCCACGGTAAAGCCGGCCTTTAAGCAAGAGCAAGTCAGCCAGCCTAGCTTGGATAAATAAGAAGAACAGCTGTCATGAAGCCTGTGAAATGGCTGAAGGGGCTACAGTCTGTTCTTCTTTCCAACAAAGGAACAGTGAGTCATTATTCATTACAGCTCTCCAGTTTTACTGTTATGGAAAAATCATATTAATAAACTAATTTAAACAAGATGAATAGTATTATTTCTAAAGGTTTAATTCACCTATGAAAGCTGTTGATGCAGTGCCTCTCACACTGCATTCATATCCACACAAATCACAGCTGACCGGACAGAGAGGGAAGAGGGACTTTATGTCATACTGGAATAACAAGGTAGTTATTTATCTTTCAGAAGCGAAAGAAAGAAGGAAGGAAAGAAAGAAAGAAAGAAAGAAAGAAAGAAAGAAAGAAAGAAAGAAAGAAAGAGAAAGATGACTAAAGCGGAACACATGCGCTTGTGCATCTGCCTTGACTTCGAGCCTTGCCAACAGCAGCTAGACTTATATATGGAACATCAGCTTGATGAGGGGTCACAGTAGCCTAGGTAAACCCAGCCCCCACGTGACCTGCTCTCTCAGTTCCCAGTCACTAGCGTCTAGACTCCGGGCCATTCAAATCGATTTCTGGGGCGATTGAAAGACCCGCGCAGACCCGCAGCCAATGAGTGACGGCGTGACTGCCAACATCAGTCCTGCCGTGATCGGCCAATCAGAGAGTGCGTCTTTGTCAATGACGTGTAACAGCTGCTGCGGCTTAAGCACTGGTAGCCGTTAGCATTTGGCCTCTCTAAAGCATAGCTCCCGAGCTAGCTACTAGCTATATGGCTAGCTATATGGCTATGCAACTACATTGAGGAAATGAAAACAGCTGTTAATGTTAATGTGGGAATCATGGTGGAACCGAATAAAAATGTTTTTGTTTGATACTCTATTCTGTTGTATTGTCATGTGAGAATGAAAACAGCTATAGTAATAGTACTTCAAAACAGTGGTTCTCAAAATGTTTCCACATAAGGATCCTTAAACTGAATAATGTGATGCTAGGTCTGTTGATCAAAATAACACCTATATCGAAATCGGATTTTAGCGGACCATACAAGCCGGGGCTTCAGAGCTGATCACCTGGACACATTTTACGGCGAAATTATCTGATAAACTTGTCTGTGCAGCTCTGTGGTGATCAGCTAATGTCTTCATAGCATTGTGATTATGATTTAATGCATTATGGAAGATAAACGCTGGAAGGCTGGGTAGCATTAGCTAACGTCATCCAGGCTACAGTAACATTAGGCTATTATAGTTATGAAACGCTGATTCAAACGTTACAATAATAAGACACAATAGGAGCCAGTTACCCTACTGTAGCTAGAGAGTAATTTCAGACCACCAGATATCACCATATTTATGTTATTAAATGCTGTAACGTTAACGGTAATTCTCATGTGTATGGTTTATTTATAAGCATTCATTGATTGAAGCAGAGTGCTGGTCGGTTAAGTTTCTCTGTAGTCATGTCCTCTGCTTCAATCTTCGTTCGTAGTTTCTTCTGTCTCTCGTCCAGCAGCTGCAGATGTCATCATTATCCACGTTATTGATGATTATTTATAAAAAAAAATCTCATTGTGTAAATATTTTGTGAACGCACCAATAGTTAGAGAAGGAAACCTCTCTTTGCATTTTATTTTGTTTTTTAATAAAAGTAGGCTACTTGTGATATCTCACGTGGTCGATCATCATTGCAAATTTAGCCCAATTTGTAGAAAATGCAGATGTGAACAGCTAGGTTTAATGACAAATATGGAATATCACCCAAGGAAATACCACGGTTTAATGCCAACAGATAAACCATACAGATTTGTTGTAATTGTGAACACATAAGGGAGCAAAGACATGGTTTTCAAGTATAACACAATGTACAACTTTTATTCAAAGACAGGATTGAAAAATATAGGTCACTTGTATTCACTTCAGTAATGTCAGGTCTCAGTCGCATTCACGCTAACCTCTTAACGTCTAGCTATAGCTAGGTTACATCTGGATTATGTATAATATACAGTATAATACTACGCTCACTAGGTCATGACATTCACATTAACGCCTCCAAAAATCTACTGTAGCTAGCTAGCGTTAAATAGGTTTATCTGTAACCACGCTGAAATGTGAGGGCATTAACGTTAATATTTCAATTAGGTCAAACACACCTTACCGTTATGACTGCGGCCGTTTTTGATTAACATTAGCGTTAAGTCCATGATCAAATCTAGCATTTCGGTATATTCAGTGTGTGTGTGTGAAAAGGATGTTAGCATGCTAGCATTATTAGCACAGAATGTATACAGTCCATGGTACAATGTTAGGCCTTCAAGTCCTGAGGCGAACAGCGCCGGAGGATGAAGTCTGCAGACTGGCATTCAGTGTCCAGCATAACAAGCACGCCTGTTTCCTCATCAGGTTGGCAGCAGCTGACCAGTTGCCCTTCTCCACAATACCTGCGGCTGATGTGGGGCATGGCACCCTGGTCTGTTTGGAAGGGTATCGAATTAATACCTGAAAGAATAAACAGAGAGGACGTCAGTACTTACATTGCAAGTTGTGATAAAATAAACAGATCATGACAGGAGTCTATCCAGAGAGAGAAGGAGAGACAGCTGTTGAGGTTGAGGTCTGTTGATCAAAATAACACCTAGCGTTATCGAGCTAGATACTCTGACGCTGTAGCTAGATACTCTGACACAGAAAGGCAGACAAGCTAGCAGCAGGGATCTTGTCACACTGATTCCAGATAAACTCGTCTGTCTAGCCAGCTATACAATATTACTGTAGCCTACATAATACCACAAGCTAAATGCAGCTATGCCAATGTAAGGCTGGGTAGCATTAGCTAACGTCATCCAGGCTATAGTGACTAGACAGAGAGAGATGTAGTGTGTGTGTGTTGTTTTGCCAAGGCAGGCAGGCTAGCTAGCTAGCAACGTAGCCTTAGATTAAAACTAAAGTACCAGGAACAGCGTTACATTTATGATCTTTTAATGATGTTAGTAGACACATGTAACAGTATAGATCCCCGTTATGGGGTCTGTTGATCAGAAATCGCGTTTTAGTGGACGGGCAGTGAGCATCCAAACTGGGGTTCATAGCTGGTCTACGGCTAGCTAGCTAGCTAGCAACGTAGCCATTGATTAAAACAGCGATACATTTATGATATTTTAATGATGTTGGTAAACACACGTAACAGTATAGATCCCCGTTATATAACCTTTATTTAATCAGGTAAAATCACATTGAGATCAAGATCTCATTTTCAAGTGAGAGTTATGAGGTCTGTTGATCAAAAGATCACCAAACGCTATATCGAAATCGGGTCTGAGCGGACGGCAGCGACCATACAAAGGACAGCTTGTACAGCTGGGGCTTCTCATCACCTAGACACATTTACCGTGAAATTATCTGATAAACTGGCTGCGCATAACATTACTTATTTGCGGGAGTGCACGGGAGTGTAGATTAATCGTGCTGCACTAATACATTAGGTTACAAGTACATACCTCAGTCAGACTCTGGCAAATCCGACATGATTTGCTATCCTGTTGGTGTAGTTTCACACCAACCCTCTCCAGGCGTAGAAATACCCCCTTCTCGAGTGGTTTGCAGCTGCCCAACTTGCCTTTAGAACGAAGGTTTCTCTTACACAACCTGCAAAAATCGTTCACATTGCTAGTAGCCATCGCGCTCCGGTTGTGGTTGCTAGCAGTAGCCTAGTGAGTTAGCTAGGTGGAGTTAGCTCGAGCGCTAACAACAAAGGTTGCAGAGTGATGACGCCATCTGTTGCACTGCGCATGTGCTCTGTGCACCAAGCTGATTGGATGACGGTTGGCTGGTGGAGTGGTCTATCGAGGGGGGCCCAACACTCCCTAGAAATCGGGTTGAATGGCTCGATCTCCAGACCATAGTGACTGAGAACAGGTCTGAGAGCAGGTCACGTGGGGGATGGGTTTACCCAGGCTAGGGTCACAGGGGATTCCCCAGCAAAATGAGTGAATTGTGTGATTTCTCTAGGATTTCAATGACTAGAAGTTAGCCCAAGGAGAGAATGTAGTGCATATACTTGGTCATAGCTTTCACTCTGTCCTGTTACGTCCCCATCTACATTATATTATATGTTTCAACTACCACACAGCCTATAATATTATAGCCTATGTTTATTTAAAAAAAATATTGATTAAAAATTGACAACCGGTACGCGACTTTTTTTTTCCATCTATCTACCGGTCCGCGGCACAAAAAAGGTTGGGAACCCCTGCCCCAGCTGACCCCAGGTCCGGTTTATTTGATTAGAGTGAACTTTGTGTTCCGTGCCCGGGCACGGAACAGCGAACCGTGACCGGGTCCACTTGAAAAGGTGGCTTAGTTTGGACGTTTGTTAGACTGGGAACCTGACGCTAGCTATCAGCTAGCTCATTTGCAAATGCAATGCAGTGCAATGTGAATTGGTTTGGCGATGCCATAGTTTGTCACTGTATAGAAAACAAACAACACACAAACTTGTATTTACCTCTTGTAGTAAACCATAGAATAAACTGGTCTCCAAATAATCCACTTGGTAAATGTTGAAATGTAACGTATGAACATTAGCCTACTCTTCTTTTTTGTTTATTGGTGGATTTATTGGCGGATCGCAAGCCAACTAGGGGCATATCGCCACCTATTGTATCCTATTGTTTCTATATAGGCAATCGTACTCAGGCACGGAACGAAAGCAAACGCCCCCAGTGTGAAAAGGCCCTTAATCTAATATTTACGCTCAGGTAAAAAGCGTATAGGATAGGCCTACTTAAAGGATAATACTGGTGTTATTTTTAGGTTTGTGTCTTTGATCTCACGTGCCCCTTTGCATTATTCCCGGTAAGTCTGCACACAGTCAGCATAATTGGAGATATCTGAGCTCAAAGGAGCCATTCGCTGCCATTCATTCTTCTGCAGTTTGAAAAATAACCTCCAAAGTTTTTAAATTGGCAGAGATAGATAATCCATCACAGTACATATAAAGACTTCATCTGCTTTGATCGAAGTCTCTGTTTGATTGCTATTTCATTGTGCCAGAGTTGGGTGTTTTCATATCAGTGCACACAGTAAGTCGCGCACCTGGAAGCCATGCTCTGCACAAGGATTGGAGGATAATATAAACTAGACTTATACACAGCAATAAATGGGCAATAAATAACAGCTTGAAATAATATCTTGCATTGGATGGATAAGGACTTGCTGCACAGGATTGCTCTTCAAGAACCTAATCATTCCACACATTTCTTACATTATGCGTCAAATATCTCTCACGTTCAAGGAGCAAAAAAAGAGCATTCTTCCCTGTCGAACACCACACTTCACTCTCAGAGCCAACTTAGTGTTGTGTCAACTCAGGTCCAACTAAGGTGTTTCACTGCCACTCAACTGGCTACCGAGAAGAGCTCGACGCTGCTGGATGCCCCCGGGGGGGACAGAAACCGTGGGCGACCCAAAGAAAGCTGGAACAGAACAGTTGAGAACGAGCTGAAAGGCACAGGACTAACTCCCGAGACAGACAGCCCCCAGAGCAGCAGCACATATTCAGGTGGAGAAGATCCCTTTGCCATCGCCTCAAGGTGCCTGCAGGCGGCACAGAGAGTGAAGGGCCAGGCAGACGTGAAGATGCTCTGGTGACCTGCTAGGAGTTCAGCTGTGCATCAGGGACAGTGCAAGGGACAGTGCAAGGAGAGCGATGAGTGAGCACACTTGCACTTTGCATGTCTTCTGTGCAATCGCAAGTCATTTTGTGTGTGTGTGTGTGTGTGTGTGTGTGTGTGTGTGTGTGTGTGTGCACGAGTGCGTGCACAGAGACCAGTTTCTGGCTGACAGCAGGCTCTTATGGAGTCACTGTCAGTGTGTGTGTGAGGGGGGGGGGAGGATAGAGTGAGAGAGAGAGAGAGAGAGAGAGAGAGACACCTGTGTTTGACAGAGTGTGCTCGCTCCCTCGCTGCTAATTGAACTGATTTGTCATGGAGTCTTGAGGAGCATTAGGCCCGCTGACTCCAGTGACACCACCACAACACGTGGAGGTGGAGGTAGTACAGAGGATTAGTCACTCTGTCACACACACACATCTCACATCTGGAGACTCATATACACCCAACACACATACGTACGTGCATGCACACACACACACACACACACACACACACACACACACACACACACACACACACACACACACACACACACACACACACACACACAGCTCTCCCAGTCCAATAACGTGTATAGTGAGTGTAATGATGGTTGGAGGCTGTAGAGACATGATTACTCGCTTCCCACAGGTTAGACACCTCTCTCTCTCTCTCTCTCTCTCTCTCTCTCTCTCTCTCATACTCACTCTCTCTCTCTCTCTCTCTCTCTCTCCCTCTCTCTTTCTCACTCACTCACTCTCTCTCCCTCCCTCTCTCTCTCTCTCTCTCTCTCTCTCACTCTGTCTCTCTCTCTCTCTCTCCCTCTCTCTCTCTTACTCTGTTTCTCACTCAATCTCTCTCTCATTCTCACTCACTCACTCTGTCTCTCACTCACTCACTCTCTCTCTCACTCACTTGGTTTCTTTCTTTGTCCATCTTTCTTTCCCATCAGCCTATACTAATACCTACTAGAACAGTGGTCGATCAACCAGGGGTCCGTGACCCCTCGGGGGTCGGCAGAGGCACTGCAGGGGGTCTGCCAATTTTTGTCAAGGTACTTAGTGTACATTTTAAAAATGTATTTTACACAAAAAATTATATTGAGTAAACTCCAAGCATTAGGCTATAGGCAATAATAAGCTACTTCTGACAAAAATGATTTATAAAGCGAATCTGATGAAGCAATTTCCAAAACGCATTGTTCCCTCCTTGCCTTTATAATGTAATCTATTTGTAAAAAGAAGTGTCAGTCCTGATATCCTGGACTGCACTTGATTATAAATGTTATAAGCCACACTTAAAATGCAACACTGTTTTTTTTTTATCATAGGGGCTCCCTGCTCTTTCTCTATCAACCAAGGGGTCCTTGGGCTGAAAAAGGTTGAAGACCCCTGACCCCCGACCCCTGACCTAGAACAATAAGCAGAAGACTCTGAGCCAATGAGACAGGAGATACCCAAATCACAGTGACACAGCAACCACCACATCTGTGCTGGTGTAGGCACACTGACCAGCCTGCCAGCGCGCGCGTGTGTGTGTGTGTGTGTGTGTGTGTGTGTGTGTGTGTGTGTGTGAGTGAAGCAGTAAAGATGCTATCACTCAGCGGTCCCCCCCCCCCCCCCCCCCCCCCCGTTCTCCTGAGCTCCAGCCAGAAACACATTACCGTGTCGCCCGCCTGGAAACACATTACCGTGTCGCCCGCCCGGGAACACATTACCATGTCGCCTGCTGGTGGGCAGCTGCCTGTTCAAGATCGCCTGTGTGTTGCACAGCAGAAAATCGCCGCGCTCCATCCGTCCATAAAGCATATCAAGGCTCTCACCACCGGGGGGCGTGGAGATGAGTGGAAGTCACTGGTCTAATTGAATCCAATTTTGTGTTCCACATGCCACTTGTCACATTCGGCTGCTTTCTGCCACGTTTTCACTTTCGCTTAATTTCTCCAAAATAGAGACGTCAGCGTGCGGCTGAGGAGGCTGCAGAGTCCAGGCCAGTGACTCATGTTGATTCCGGTTGCCGTCTTTGTTTTTTTTTGCTATCTGTGTTTTATTAGCTCACGGTGGCTGCAGAAAACAATGAGATGGAAAATTAAATGATCTGATTTCACAACCGCTTCGTTTCAAGGGTGAATCACAGTTTAATACAGATGCGGATCCTTCTTTTGTTCAGACAGGACCCTTTTACAATGGTTACCGCATAATGAGAAGACCTTTTCACAGTTCTGGCACAGTTAACGTCATTTGGATGGAGAGTTATTTTCATTGGCTCCCTCATTATGTGTGTGTGTGTGTGTGTGTGTGTGTGTGTGTGTGTGTTTGTGTGCGTGCGTGCGTGTGTGTGTGTGTGTACGTGTGTGTGTGTGTGTGTGTGTGTGTGTGCATGTGTGTGTGTGTGTGTGTGTGTGTGCGCGCGTGTGTGTGTGTGTTGGGGTTATGGATACATTCCCTGGTCTGTTTCTCTAATGCATTATTCAAAATGTGTTATAAAATGGCTATTCCAAAGTAGAGGCCGACTGTTTGGATGCCAGGCTTTTTATTCCCATGCAGAGCCATTGAAACCAGCTTCTCCTTTTGCATTAAAGGACAAATGAAGTGTCCCCCCTCCTTCAACTTGTTTTAATAGTAATAAACAGTGAATAAATTAGTAAAATGGCGCAAAACAGATGTGACAGCAAAGCATGGACGCTAATAGTCCCTCTCTCCAGCGGTCCACTCAAGCCACAGGGCTACCATTGAGAACACAGAGGTCATGACCTCGGTATTAAAATAAATAAATAATAATAATTAATTAATTAATAAATAAAAATAGCCCCGGCCCCCAGATCTATTCATCTGTCATTGATGTTTTAAAGCCCTCATAAATAACATGATATATGACATAGACTACGTTTACATGCACACAATATTCCACTATTATTCGGAAAATGACAATATTCTGAATTTGATGAGGGTCATGTAAACAGCATATTCCAGTTGCATTTTCCGAATTTGTGTTTTTTCCAAATTTAGCATTTTCCGATTAAGACATCTGGGTTATTCCAGTATTATTCTTTGATCATGTATACAGCGCCTCAATCAGGGTTTTTACCGCAGTGTGTGACGCATGTTTCATGTTTGTGGTCAACTGAAGTGTGCTAGAAAGCGCTAGAAGAGGCAATATAATTATTAGAATCCGTCAGCTCTGGCAAACAGA
Organism: Poromitra crassiceps; assembly: GCF_964638095.1. NCBI lineage: Eukaryota > Metazoa > Chordata > Actinopteri > Beryciformes > Melamphaidae > Poromitra > Poromitra crassiceps. Next base: position 74,255,301 of record NC_139624.1, read on the forward strand.
AAAGCCCACATTTCTTTTTCTTTTTTTCACATTTCTGTTTATTGAAGTTTTCAGGGCATAAATGATACAGCACATCAGTATTTAAATTTCACTGCCTGTTATAGGACTGGAAAGACAAGAAAAGAAAAAAAAAAGTAAAGATATGTGTATACGGTCGTAGGAAAACAGGTTCACTGGAAAAGAAGAGGAAAAACAAATACCTATACCATACCCTCCCTAACAGCAACAGTACACAAGTAATATTCTCACCCTGAGATACTTCTTTTCCTTATTAACAAAAACAAAAACAAAACAAAAGTAAAACAATAATTGACATAGTCCGATCCGATCACCCATCAGAAACACAGTGCACAAGTACATGATCAAATATCCATAATCTACACAGCCCACCCACACAAGAGAAAAGAAGAGAAGACAGCACAACAGACAGACATCATCAGGCCCAACACATCACAGAGAAACAGAAATCAGTCCTTTGGGATCTCAGGAAACTGCAAACCCTTCACCACCCTAAAAAATAGTCCCCATGTTTTCAAAAATCTAGTTGACGAGCCTCTCATCGTACACCGAATTCTTTCCAATTTAATAAAATAAAGAATATCTCTGATCCATAAGGAATGAGAAGGTGGGCTAACGGATTTCCATTTTAATAGAATTAGACGCCTTGCTAAAAGCGTTGTATAGGCCACAAAGCCTGCTTGGTATTTTGATAATGATACTGTGGGGGGAGGGACTCCGAAAAGAGCTGTTAGAGCGGTAGGCTCAAGTGTCACTCCAACACTTTCTGAGATAGTATTAAAGATTTCTGTCCAGTACTTGTGCAAAGAGGGGCATAACCAAAACATATGAATGTATGTGGCAGGGGCCGAGTGACATCTGTCACAAGTAGGGTCGATGTCATCATAGATCCTAGCCGAAAAGCCCACATTTCTGATCGGGAGGAGATGAGAAACATTGTTTGGTTGCCCACGGAAGTCCAAAGTGCTTGCGACCCACCGAGGTAATAACGTAGGCTAGTAGCCTACTTTTTATGAAAGACTTGGATGTGCAAATAATCGCACCGCCAAACTTACCAGCAGCAAGCTGCTGAAATGGACCAAGTGATCCTGGTGAGAATAGCGCTGCTCTGTTTATTCTCAACAGAAAAACTCTGCCTACCTGCATCTCTCTCTCTCCCCCACTCCCTCACATGTCGGGGAGGGCGAGCTACGGCTGCATGTAAACGGGAATATTAGTGGATCATTAATTTAGTCGGAATATTGTAATTTTCCAAATATGGGCAAAAACCGGAATATTGTGTGCATGTAAACGTAGTCATAGTTAATCAGAAATGCAACCATTTGCTTCCTCTCTGTGTGCTATATAGAAGGAAGAGACATAACTCCCCAAACGTTCACATTTTGCCTTGGGGCTAGATTGGGGTTAGACCAGGGGTGTCAGACTCATATTAGGTTTGTTCAACTGAGACCTCATGGGGGCCGGATTTTTTTTTTACTAAAATCAATTCGACTCATTTACCCATTTACTTCACAAAAGAAATACTGCTCTTTCCATTTCTCTTGAAACTGCCTGCATTCCGTGTCAACCTTTCTCTTTTACGACAGCATCTTGTTCAGGGGCGGACTGGGATCATAATTCAGGCCGGGCATTAGATACCAAGCAGGCCAGGCCGATACGGGCCGACGCGCGTGCTGGCGTCCGAAAAATTTGGGCCGTTTAAAGCTCAATTTGGGCCGTTTGAAGCCAGATTTGGGTCGTTTAAAGCCAGATTTGGGCCGTTTGAAGCCCAATTTGGGCCGTTTGAAGCCCAATTTGGGCCAAGTCCAATTTTACAATGAGATGCACCCACTTTAACCCTGAATAAAGTAATAAAACCACTAGTAAACCAGTAGGCGGCGCCTGGCCTGCTGTTCAGTGAGTGGCCTGACTGCGGGCACAATTTTTTTTTTTTTTTTTTTTTTGCAGGCCAGGCCAGGCCACCGGGCATTTGCCCGACGTGCCCGATTATGCAGTCCGCGCCTGATCTTGTTGATTCTTTTGTTTTTTGGTAGGTAGCTGAATGCGCGATTCAATTCCAGCGTGGCATCATGGCAGCTTTGTTTACACCTGATGACCTACTGACATACTTCCCTGTAGTGCAGGTTAATTAACTTATGAATGAACTCTTAGCTTGCTTATTAGGCACACGTAGTTCATGATAATGGGGTGCGAATTTAATAATAATAATAATAAAACCCCTTTTTTTTTTTTTTTTTTTTTTTTAACACGTTCACTGCCAATGGCGAGTTGACTCGTCAAAAAAATTCCAACGGTTCACTGCCAATGACGAGTTGAGACGTCAAAACGGTGCTTGACGGTGCTACGTGGATCAATGCCCCCCACGTCTCCTATAAAATTATTGGAGCTACCGAACGTGTACAACCCATTCCACCGACCCACTAAGTGGCGACAGTGCTCTCCTGACTAGAGGAAGGCAAGCAAAAAGCAGTGTGATCAAGCCATTCTCATGAAAATGGATTGGCGAAAACGCTTTCGTTTTCGCGCTGATTGCTGGCGGTGCGGGATTGCAAATTTGCATAATAGATTACGGGTGGAACACACTTTGAAACATGCAGCATAAATATGACCAGAATCGCAAAAGCTTCATCAAAGCTCTCAACCAAAACTCCAAGTAACGAGCGAGTCCATCCAGACTTCCTCAAAGAACGGCCGCGCAGACAGGCACAGCAGCAGCAAAGCAATGAAACTGGTGACGCAAGGTTACCGCAGCAACAGCAACGAGCTTGTGACACGGCCGCTGCAGCCAAGAAGACACACACGGAGGGAGGAGTTTGAAGTAGAGGGGTGTTTCCTGCTGTTATGGAGGAAATTACTGTTCAAAACTATTGTTTAGATGTCTGACGTCTTACTGATGCCAAAAATGAATGGTTAAAGTGACTGTTCTATCGAATTTCACAAAAAGCCGTTTATCTCAGAATAATTTTTCTGACGCTGAAACCATGCTGTATTCAACTGCTAATGCTTACATAACTACTAACTCTACAAACTAACTCTTTTAGACAGAGAAAGCACACATTCTATTAGTTCTTTTGAGATATTGTGTGTTCACAAAATCTTAGCAGAAAAGAATCCTCGGGTCTTGAAAGATGAGCCAGAATCCTCAAAAAAACCCTCTGGCAGAACCTACCTACAGTAAAAAAAAAACGGCTGGCAGTGAATGTGTTAATATTCCAAAACATCTCGCGGGCCGGATGAAACCTGCCCGCGGGCCGGATCCGGCCCGCGGGCCGTATCTCTGACATCCCTGGGTTAGACTTTGGGGACAGTTCTATTGAAGTGAATGGGTAAGTAACTCCCCTGTAAGGGATGTTTGTGTAGATGGGCCATTGTATTTAATTGAGCAGTATTCTGCCATACTGTATGTGACCTGTATGCAGAATATATATTATGTGGGGAGACATTTATTTTTTGTATCATTGTAAAGCAACAGCACAGTAAAGAGGATATTAATCTAATATGATGTCTGTAGTTCTTTATAGATCTAGCCTCTTCATTTTGCTCTCAAAGTGCACCAGATTGAAGCATTTTACTTTAAAATCGTCAAAATTTTCTAACTGGGGCGGGGGCACAGCTCCCCCCTGGAACCCCCACGCCGCGCTAAAATGACCTCGGTATTTCTCAAACCCTGGCTACACAAGCTCAGATGTCCATTCAGTCAATGCAGCGTCATTAAGAATATTAAGAAGAATATTAAGAAGAATATTAAGAATACAGCAGCCACCTTGCTGTGAGCTGCTTGGGCTGTCCTGTAGTCTTAGTTGAGGCGGATGCCATTGGAGACCTGGCATGAGGTTTAGCTTTAAACCCAGTCATTACCTCCTTAGCCCCTCGGCCTCAGCGCTGATCCTCTGGGAGAAACGTTTAGCAGACAAGCCTCATTAAATATTCAATGTGTTTGGCCGCCCATCAACAGCTCACAACAACAAACACCTCCTGCGCCTCTTAGTTTGGGTGCGCCGTAGGTGGCGAGACTCACGAGGTGGACGTTTGTCGCCAAGTGTTGCTGGCTGATAATCAGGGATCGGAGCCGGGGCCGCTCCCTGCTGCTTGATGATGTTAAATATTAATGTCCGGAGATGATTACTGAGCTCGATGGAGAGAGGCAGGAAGCGCAGCGGAGGGCTGACACCCTCATTCATCACGGGCAAGTAACGGAATCTGAATCCTCCCTGTGTTTTTAACCTTGGTACCCTGGGGAAGAGAGAGGGAGGGAGCACGAGCGATAGAGCGAGATAGAAAGGAGGGGGAGATGGGGAGAGAGAGAGCGAGAGAGAGAAAAACGGGGGGAAAAACAGTGTGAGAGAAATAAAATGTCTAGGTAGATAGGGTGTGAGAGCGAGGGAGAGGAGGAAAGAGGGAAGGCAGATTGTGAGGAATAGACTGGCGTATAATGTTGGAGTGCAGTGTGCCTCTCCTGGGCCGGCCTGCCTGCCTGTCCCATCTGACAGGCTGATGGATGTGCAAAAGGAGACTCTTATCTTATTTTGTCAAGGTCTGGCAGTCGCTCAAGGCCCCATTCCGCATAAATAAACAAGTGGTGAGGAGGAGAATGGCGGCCATCTCGCCTTCCCCTTTCTGTTGAGCTAAGGTGTCATTTACTCCACACGTATCTCTATCTCCGCCTCCTTATTTATTTAGCCCACTGCCTATTACCAACCTATTATGTTTTAGAATAGAAGTCTCGGCCGAGGGGAAGCGCAGGCAAAATATATACTTACGGTTATTCTAAAGCCTCCCGTGGCTGGTTTTCATTTGGACTGTGAAGAGAGGGCTTGTGTGTCACCGTTGCATTTATTTATTTTTATTTTCTACCCCTCCCCTTCTCTTTATCAAGGCCGTCCTCCCCCCACTCCACCGCCTCTTTCTCCCCTCTCATCATCGGTGGTGCCACGTCATGTCCCCGGCCTCGCTCCCTCTCCCCTCTGGCGCCTCCCCCCTCCCTCCCTCCCTCCCTCCTCCCCATCCTCTCTGCATCCCTCCTTCCCCCTTGGTTATAAATTAAACTTGATCAATGACCTTTTCAGCTTGGCTTGTTTGCCTCTCGCCATGTTCAGCAAGAGGTCTAATGGGGATGTATCCTTATTCAATGCGTGCCAGCAGAATGTCAGGCAGAGTGTCAGGCCAGGCAAATGGGGGCGGGGCGGCGCATCAGTGAACACCAACCAGACACGACTGGAATCAAGACTCATGCATTGTGTATATAAGAGTGTGTATTTCCCCATAAAATAAACTTTTTAATGCCATATTAGTCACTGCTTACAATTGTAATAGCCATCCTCTTGTTTGTTACTAAGCGTTTGGAAATACAGCAGGCACGTCTCTCTTGAGTTTGTCACCCTTGATTACCGTTTTAATTAACGATTTGCTATGATCTCATCCTGCCTACGCTCGACACAGTCCAAAATCACTATGATGTCATTCTGCCCACGCTCGACACAGTCCAAAATCACTATGATGTCATTCTGCCTACGCTCGACACAGTCCAAAATCACTATGATGTCATTCTGCCTACGCTCGACACAGTCCAAAATCACTATGATGTCATTCTGCCTACGCTCGACACAGTCCAAAATCACCACATCGCAAAACGTGCTTTACCATGAAAGCGATTTCGGCTGATTTGTTTTGCATGTGTGTGTGTGTGTGGCTGCAGGAGTACCAGTCGTGCAACACGCTGCCCTGCCCCGACCTGAAGAAGACCACACCCTGGACCCCCTGGACGCCAGTCAACATCTCCGACAACGGCGGCCACTACGAGCAGCGCTTCCGCTACACGTGCAAGGCTCGCATCCCCGAGCCCAGCCTGCTGGAGGTGGGCCGGCAGAGGATCGAGATGCGGTACTGCTCCAGCGACGGCTCCACCGGCTGCTCCACCGATGGTGAGTGCAGAGTGGAACAGACACACAGACAGATGGTGCGTCTCCAGCTATCTCAGCCTCTGGATCAAAGTCTCTGTCTTATCTCGCTCCAACTATTGGCCTTTCTCGCCTCGAGCTCTTCTGTGCCTGTTGTATAGATCTTTCTTTCTCTGTGCCTATTGTTCATTAGATCTTTCTTTCTTTCTTTCTTTCTCTCTTTCTTTCTTTCTTTCTAATTTTCTGACTGTCTCTCTCCATCTCAGTTAAAAGAGCGCTGCTATGTTAATCGGTTTGTTTGTGGCCCCATCCTCCTCGACTATCGGCAGATCAAAACGTCAGGCGTGTTAATGGCATACAAACACACACAGAGGCACCAAGTGAGATTATCATTCTCCCGAACACACACACACACACACAAACACACGCACACGCACGCACGCACACACACACACACACACACACACACACACACTCACTCACTCACAAGCGCACTTACCCATGGCTTTTTCCTCTTGCCTGTAGTTGGTGCACCACATCGTCTCAGTGAGCCACGCCCCTGGTGAATTAAATGCTGTCAACGTTTGTACAAACAGGCCGCTAATTGACAACTTGTTTATGTCATCAAGTCATATTAGAGGGAAGACAGGCTGGGGGAAGGGGGGGGGGGGGGTGCTGGGGGGAGGGGGGGCAGCGCCGCAGTGAAGTGGTTTTGGATGTCGTAGTTAAAGTTTGTTTATGGAGTTGCTCGCAGCCCCAGAGGGCAAGGCAGACTATTTTTTTAGGGCTTAAGTGTTAGCGCCTGGCTAATCTGTGGCGGCCTCCTGCCACCTTGGCCTCATCTGTGTCTCTGGGTGGTCGACTGGCTGCTACCGCTGAAACGCCAGGCTGAGCTGCTCACCGGGGCTCCTCCTCCTCACGCACGCTATCCACAGGCTTTTCTCTCCTTTGATCTCTCTAGGGCTGCACGATATATATATATATATATATTATATATATATATATATATATATATATATATATATATATATATATATATATATATATAGCCTATATATATAATTTTTTTATTTTATTTTATTTTATTTTGCTGATATCCGATGCCGATATTTTCAACTCTTTTGGACAACATTTTGCCGATACCGATATATGCACACATTATTAGGATGTCTACTCTTATCGTGATGGCCCACACTGGCAGATGCAGGCGTATACAATGCTTTTCAAAATTTACACATTCACTACTACTTCAACTTTACAGTCTGCAAAACATACCATATTTTCTATTTATGTTTTTTTTCTTTCAAATAAAACTGTCAGATTAATTCATTCATTCAAGAATTTTAGTCAAGCATCAAGTATTTGGGCATAATTAAAGCGTCAATTTATCGGCCATATTCGGTCATTGATAGGGAAGATTTGAATCACAGCCTTTATTTGGACAATCACTAGTTAATAATAATAATAATAATAATAGCTTGGATTTATATAGCGCCTTTCAGGGAACCCAAGGCCGTTTCACAGAGCACAAAAAGATGATGGACACACATAGATGACAACAAAGAACAACAAAGAACAGAAGAGACTAGTTTTGGAAGGCTGTGTTGAACAGGTGAGTTTTGAGTAGAGTTTTGAAGGTAGCCAGTGATGCGGCGTTGCGGATTTCGGCTGGGAGAGAGTTCCAAAGGGTGGGGGCAGCCACGCTGAAGGCTCTAATATATTCATATACATTTTCATTTAAGTTACATATAGTTATTGTACTTTCATAGACAGACCTTTATATTCAGATAACCTGTAGCTTACTTTTGCATCTCACACTCTGCCCTCTACAGGGCCAGAATAACAGATAGGTTGAGTCTACAGTAGGGCTGTCACTTTTTCCCAAAATAAAATTCGAACGAACTTGAATTGCCCGAAATTCGTTCGAATATATTCGAAGTTTTTTGGTTAATTAAAAAAAAAAAAAAAAAAAAAAAATATTCCAGCTGGACGTAAGTTCTGTCTTAAGTTAGGGTGTAAAGTCCACACTAACTGCTACGTTCAAACTAGTTAGTTTGACACTAAAGTTGTGTCTTTGTTTGGTTGCACCACGGAGACGTAAGGTACATCTTAACTAGTAGACCCTAAAGTCCATACTAACCAAAATAGTGTCGCAGACAATGACGTGTACAGTATCTGTGACCAATCAGTGAAAAGCACGGTGGAAACGGTGTTTATTTACGGTTGTTTAAGTAAGTGGAGTGAAAACAGGACATGTTGCCCACCGCAAATTAGTGCTTTCATATTTCATCAACACTAATCAAATGAGAACGTTATTGAGTAACGTTCGTTTAGGTTCATATTACTGTTAACGTTTATCTGTGAGCTCTTCATCAGTATTGTAGGCTATACCACCATCCTGACTCACTAAATTGTTGCGGTTATTTTAATTTGTATGCAGTGCTGCAGCTTGTGGGAAACAAAAGCGTGAGTCATAAATATCAAAGGGTGTAATTTATCACGGAGAGGGCGTTGCGGACGCAAAACAACGATGCGCCACGGTGCCAAGTTGCAATCCGTGCCAACTGCTATTTTACGGAGGACTTTACACCTAGTAAGACGTAGGTGTAAATTTTAAGTTCTAACTTATGCCTACGTTGTAACTATTTCACTTGGTGCAACCCAAATATTTTTAGCAGTGCGTAAACTCGGACTTAGTGAGACTTTACGTTCAAACTAGCTTACGTTTCAACTTACGCACAGCTGGTGCAACCCACTGCAGGCCACCGGGCATCAGCCCGACGTGTTAGCTTGGACGCTCACAGTCACAACACTGCCTCACAAACTTGGCTGCATCCAACTCGAGACAACTTTTCAGACCCTGGAGACAATCTTTCTCAGAAGAGACTAATGCGACAAATCTGGAGACTTTTTCTGACATGGGATTAACATTACCAGCAAGCAGCAGTTGGTTAATTTTGGTTAATAAAAAAAAATAATAATAATAATAATAATAATAATAATAATAATAATAATAATAATAATAATAATAATAATAATAAAAAAAAAAAAAAAAAAAAAAAAAAATCGAACAGTCAATTTACATATCGAACACGAACCCCTCCCCCACATTCGAAGTTGCATTCGAATTTCAAATTAAAAGTGACAGCCCTAGTCTACAGAGTAGCCTTCAAATGTGCGTCAAGACAGATGTCATCTGATGTGTATAATGATGATTTATAAGTATCTTTGACTTTCTGTTCATTGTATGTAAGCCTGTGTATTAATTTGTGAATATACAAGAGTGCATCTCTTGGCCAAGATATATGTTAATACATCATTTAAGATGACTTCTGACTCCTGCGGCTCCATCTTTTGATCTCAAGTGGTTTTCTTCAAGTGGTTCACTGTTTACCTTTTGACTGTCAATTTCTATTCTACAACAGTCAAATTGGCAGAAATGCAGATATTTCATTTTAAAGGCTTTATCGGCCGATGACATGCCGATATCACAGTGCATCCTTACTCCCTTCCTGTTTATTTCCTTGTATTAACTCATTGAGTGCCATGGACGTCCTTCGACGTCCAATTAAATAGTGACGTAGAGTGCCACGGACGTCCTTCGACGTCCAATGCGTTTTTTGACGGTGGGACGTCGATCAAAGCCTTCCGCAGCTCCTGTACAACTATAGTAGCTATTGGAGGTCTATAACCTATTTTACAGAACCCTTAGGTGGCGACAGTGCTCTCCAGATTACAGAAATGTCAGGAATACACAGCCTGAAATAGCCTTGATGAAAGAGAACCCGCTCATGCTGCAGTCCAGAGCCATGTAGATTGTTCTGGCTGCAACTGACGGTGCGTGCGAACACAGTCAATCCGCGCACACAACTGAGTCCTTCTGCCTCTGTCTGTCTGTCAGCATAGTTTCTCCACATGATTAGCCGCTAGAAAAGCAGCAGCGCGACACTGAAAAGCCAAACCTTTCACTGCAGTCCGCGTGTGGCTTCTCCATGTTGCGCTGCCTGGGAGGCGGCGCTTCCCAGGCTTCCTAGACGCTTGGTGCGAGGCTGTGTGTTACTAGTGTGGGGAGGAGTTTTCAGCTGAGGGGGGGGAGGGGGGGTGGGGCACGCAGGGCAGGACACAACTACACCACATCACTACATCAGAAAATATTACCGTATCTAGAGTCAGTGAATGTGCTTGAAATGCTGCATTTCACAAAAGGCTGAATATCTCAGCTTATAATTTGAAATGCCTGAAAACGCTGAAAACAACCTATCTTCTCCGGCTCATAACTAAAGAACGGAAAATGGTATCAATAAACTTTTTTTTGCTGATGATACAATAGAGTCTCCTTGTTCTTTTTGCGTGTTCGGTGTTTACATAGTAATATCACACAATATTCTGTGGGCCTCGAGAAATCACTGAAAACGCTCTGAAAACTCTGGCACTGGGAGCGTCCGTTCTCCAAAGGTGGCTGGCACTCAATGAGTTAATCTCTGTCTGTCTGTCTGTCTGTCTCTCCCTCACATCTCCTGTCACTGCTGTCAGTGGTACAATTTCTCCTCCTGTCACTGCTGTCAGTGGTACGGTTTCTCCTCCTGTCACTGCTGTCAGTGGTACGGTTTCTCCTCCTGTCCCTGCTGTCAGTGGTACGGTTTCTCCTCCTGTCCCTGCTGTCAGTGGTACGGTTTCTCCTCCTGTCACTGCTGTCAGTCGTACGGTTTCTCCTCCTGTCACTGCTGTCAGTGGTACGGTTTCTCCTCCTGTCCCTGCTGTCAGTGGTACGGTTTCTCCTCCTGTCACTGCTGTCAGTCGTACGGTTTCTCCTCCTGTCACTGCTGTCAGTAGTACGGTTTCTCCTCGCACTTTGCTGCTCCTGGGGGCTTTTAAATGAGTACTGGCAAACACGGCTTCAGACTGGCAGCCTTAACTGACAGCCGCACACTCCGAGACAATGACGAACAAAGGCTTGAACGTCAACAGGTCTGTCATGGTTTTGATTAGCAGGAGCTAACAGACACAAAAAGTGTCTCATTGCAAGTTGTCACCAGAAGCCTGACACCAGATTAGTGTTAATAACACCAATTCAAATGAGATGGCTGTGTGTTCAACAGTCATATTCACAAAGTGCCAGTCTTTGTTGTTGTGTGAAATAAGCAGCCTACAGTATATAGGAGGCAGATGGCAATGTATGAGCCGCACCGCTGTGGTGCACTGTGGGTATTCTAAGCTTGATCTAGGAATCAAGAGCTAGATGACAGTATTCAACACAGTCTCACAGAATATTGTAAAATAGCAACGTTTTGGACCAACGTTGCTATGTTACAATTTCGGCTCCAAAATTGTAAAATGGTAACGTTCTGAGATTTTAGGGTTAGGGTTAGGGTAGGGGGAGGGGTTAGAAACAGAAAATCTCAGTTAAAAAAAAAAGCCCACCACTGTAGAAACGTGCGTTACCATTTTACAATTTCTGAGCCGAAATTGTAACATAGCAACGTTGGTCCACAAACGTTGCTGGGCGTTGGATGGGCGATATCCATGGGCGATATGTTCCTGTCCGCCACCAAATTATCATTGGTTGGACAATTGCTAGTGTCATATTTGTATACAGTCTTACATGTTTTATGTATATTTGTGTTATGTACATTTGTAAATTGTTTATAATTTGTTTATAATCGGTTTTATAACATCAAACTACCAATTGGGACTACAGATGGAAACTAGCCTCTGGCTATAATCTGGCATATTTACATGTAAATGTTCCTTAATATATACAGTACTGTCCTTCCTTATCTTAAAAAAAAAAAGTTTAAAGGCCGGCTTTACCGTGGGGAATATGAATATATATTAAATCTCACGCCCCTAAGGTTTTCGAATCCGTTGAAATTTTTGAAATTGGTTGTTTCCCGCCAGAGATATCACCAGAAATCCACTCTGTGTGGAGGGGGGGGGGTGGTGGAGGGGAGGGGCGGGTGCGGGGACCCGAAATACTACATTTCCCACAATGCACTGGGCTCGCGTGGCCTTCGTTTTCATGCCCACCCCTCAGGCATTTGGCTGATATCAAACTCCAGTAGGTGGCGGTAATGCACATATATGTTTGCCAACCGCCATAAAACTCAAAGAAGAAGAAGAAGAAGGCTTTGACAATAAAATATACAAAGAAGAAGAAATAAATCGAAAATAAAATTGCACCAAATTGCACCAAATGTAAACGGTAGTATATATGTCGGGAGATGTCTTCATACAAAAATTCTCATGCATTTTAAGGCATTTTCGTAGGAGTTACGCGCATCTGATGTTGTAACTATTTTCTGTAAAAATGGGTAAAAATGGGTACATTGCTCAGCGTTGATTTCGTTACTTCAACTCACCTACTACTAGATGTAAAATTTGACGAGCTTTCCAATGCCGCCAGTCCCGTGTCTTTTGGTGCTTCCGTTCCCGAGAAAATCGTCTCTTTGCAAGGAACTATGGGAAGCTAATATTAGCTACAGCAGGCTAGGCGGGTGAACAAGATGGCTGCCTTTTGCTTTTCGTCGAGAGCTCTGAAGGGGCGTGGAGGACCTCTAGAGGCGGGACCATGGCTCACAAGACTTGTAGTTCATAGGCCCTCAAGTTCCGCAAGCGGGGAGGGAAGCCGGGTGACGCGTAACGCGTCACCCGGCTTCCCTAAAAATGTGAGAGATGCCTGATAGGTCAGGCAGTGAAGCTCCAATTTCAAATAATTTCAACAGATTCTAAAACCTTAGGGGCGTGAGATTGATATATATTCATATTCCCCACGGTAAAGCCGTCCTTTAATGAAAACTTTAACGAAAGTAATGTGCCGGAAAACACAGACCTTTTCCCTATAGTGATGAAGTCAGGCTAACAGGCTAACACATTAGCATGAATGGAGAGCAGACAGCGGGACAAAAAGTAAATTTTCTCCTGATCTGTCTGTCTGAACATTTTTATTTTAGTGTCAGAATGCTCAGATGCTCAGAAGATATGTGGCTTCTAGAAAATAGGCCCAATATTTACTTTGAAGTCATAATCTGAGATCACGTTCACTTCTCCCATTGACTCCAATATACTCGGGACCTGGAGCAAGTCTCCTAAGGGGGTGGGGCAGTGGCAAACCTTGGCCAAAACCCATGTGACACAGATACAGCAAGTGACTGGAAGTTGTCGCGTCTCTACGCAGTGTGTGCTGTGGACTCTACTTTTTGCCTGTTACTGATTATCTGTTTGTCCTGCACCTGCAACTGTGGATGTGCGTGCTCTGCTTTTGTTAGCTAGCTCGGATCAGGACTCAAACCGGGAGACATCTCTCTGATCTGATCTCTCTGATCTGATCTCTCTCGGTAGAGAAGCCTTGTACTCTGTCGATTCTCCCATAGAGTTTTTTCCTCTGCCTATACCACCGTCCCTAGAGACATTACTTACCTTAGCTGGGCACTGAAGTGAAGACGTTTTTTGAACGATGAAAGCCTTTTCTCCAAGGTGGGGGGTGTGTGGTAGACCCACGCATGGTAGACCCACACATTCGTATAAAATCCACTTTTTTGCCGTTAAAAGCATGTACCCACAAATTTGAGCCGCCGTCTTCTGCTCACTGCTGCCACCTACGTGCAGTTTGAGATGCAGGTGGCAGAAGCAGAATAGGGTGGGGCTGTCCCTGTCATCCTGCATTTCGGAAATTCACATCATGTGGTCGCAGCTATTGCGAATTCGCGCTTGTTTACCTTTTTCTCTCTCTCTGCAAAGCACTTTGAGTGCATGAAATGTGCTATACAAATGAAGCCGCCTTGCCTTGCCTGGCCTTCAAATCCCATACAGAGTAGCCTACAAATATGGCGTGTTTATGCCACGCTCTGTTGGAATCCACAATCAGTACAAATGGCCCATCGAGGTGATCCAGCTGGCTAAGGTGTGTCATCTGCGTATTGTGTACTCGCAGTGTTCCAAATTAAATTCTGCCCCATTAACTTTACTTCCATATTGTCTCACCCACTCAGCTAAGTCATTTCATTTGAGACAGATTCTGCACTATAAAGTGAGACAAATCAACACTTAGTAGAGGCCTGCATTATACACTTTACTTTACTTTACTTTATTTCATTTGGCAGACGCCTTTCTCCAAAGCGACGTACATACAGAGAATAACAACCATAAAATCATGTAACATACATAGTGGAAACAGAGATAAGGGAAAAAGATAAATACAATAAAAGCCAACAAACAAATAAACAGACAGTTGAAGGTACGTGGGCAGCATGTTAAGGGTGGTGGAAAGGGAAGGTTAGGGGGAGGTGAAATGGAGGGAAAAGAGATGGGTTTTTAACCGATTGCGGAAGATGGGGAGAGATTCGGATGTCCTGACTAGGGGGGGGAGCTCGTTCCACCATTTGGGGGCGAGACAGGAAAAGAGGCGAGATTGAGAGCGGCCCTTAAGCCCGCGAAGCAAGGGGGGGGCGAGACGGCTTGCGCTAGTGGAGGGGCGGAGGGAGCGGTGGGAGGGTTGGAACGTGACCAAGGTTTGAAGGTATTGGGGGGCAGTTGAGTGGACAGCTCTGAATGTGAGGACAAGGGTTTTGAATTTGATGCGTGACAGGATGGGGAGCCAGTGGAGGTCACGGAGGAGGGGGGTGACGTGAGAGAATTTGGGTTGGTTGAAAACAAGGCGGGCAGCAGAATTCTGGATGAGTTGAAGGGGTTGGATTGCAGAGGAGGGGAGACCGGCTAGGAGAACATTGCAATAATCAAGTCTAGATAAAACCATGGCCTGGACTAAAATTTGGGTTGCTTCGGAGGTTAAAAAAGGGCGGATCTTTCTAATGTTAAAGAGGGAGAATCTACAGGAACGTGCCAGTGCTGTAATGTGGGCAGAGAAAGATAGTTGATTGTCGATGGTGATTCCGAGATTTTTGGCAGATTGGGAGGGGAGGACGGTGGTGTTGTCGATGGATAGGGACAGATCGGATAGGGGGGAGTCGTTGCAGGGGAAGAAGAGGAGTTCGGTTTTGTCGGGGTTGAGTTTGAGATGGTGAGACGACATCCAGTTGCTAATATCTTTGAGGCAGGCAGAGATACGGGAAGAGATATTAGAGTCGGAGGGGGGGAAGGAGAGATAGAGTTGTGTGTCGTCAGCGTAGGAGTGATAGGAGAACCCGTGAGAGGAAATGACGTGACCCAGAGATCTCATGTAGAGAAGGAAGAGGAAAGGACCTAAGACAGAACCCTGGGGAACACCCGTGGTGAGAGTGCAGGGGTCCGAAAGAGTTCCTCTCCAGAGGACCTGAAAAGAGCGAGTGGATAGGTAGGAGGAAAACCATGAAAGTGCAGAGCCGGTGATACCAAGGTCGGATAGGGTGGAAAGTAGAATTTGGTGGTTGATGGTGTCAAAAGCAGCAGACAGATCGAGAAGTATGAGAACGGAGGAGAGTGATGAAGCTTTGGCGGAGTGAAGGGCGGAGGTGACAGAAAGAAGAGCTGTTTCAGTGGAATGTGCAGGTTTGAAACCAGATTGAAGGGGGTCAGAGAGGTTGTGAAGGGAGAGATAGGAGGATAATTGACCAGATACTGTGCGTTCGAGTGATTTGGAGATGAAGGAAAGGAGGGAGACGGGGCGGTAGTTGTTGATGGCGGAGGGGTCGAGGGACGGTTTCTTGAGGAGTGGTTTGATTATGGCTGTTTTTAGGGCAGAGGGGAAAATACCAGAGGAGAGGGAGGAGTTGATGAGGGAGGTGAGATAGGGAGCAATGTCAGGGGAGATGGACTGAAGGAGGGGTGAGGGGATAGGATCGAGGGGGCAGGAGGTGGCACGGGCTGAAAGAATGATTTTGAGGAGATCATCTGAGGAGAGGGGAGAGAAGAATGACATGGAGGCAGGAGGTTGTGAAGAAGAGGAGGTGAGAGAAGGGGTGAGGAGGGATGGTGAGGGAAATGATGAGCTAATGGCAGCGACCTTATTGATGAAGAAGGAGGAGAAATCGTTGGCAGAAAGGGAAGAGGGAGGGGGCGGAGGAGGCGGATTGAGGAGGGACGTGAATGTCTGGAAGAGTTTGCGGGGATTAGAAGCAGAGGATTGAATAGTGGAAATATAGAAGGAGGATTTGGCAAAAGAAACGGAGGAGGTGAAGTTGGAGAGGGAGAGGTGATAAGCGGCGAGGTCATTGGGGTTGTGAGATTTTTTCCATGTTCTTTCTGAGGTGCGGAGTCGGGAGCGGTTGGTGCGGAGAGGTTCGGTGAGCCAGGGTGCAGGGGGAGAGGGGCGGGCAGGTTTGGTAGAGAGTGGGCAGAGGGAGTCAAGGGCAGAGGAGAGAGAGGAGATGAGGGTGAGTGAGGCTTCATCAGGGGATAGGAGAGAGAATTGATCGGCGGGGGGGAGGAGGGAGAGGGTGGCGGAGGATAGGGATGAGGGTGAGAGAGATTTGAGGTTGCGCCGGGAGGAAATGGGGAGAGAAGGGGGAGGGTGAGAGGTGGGAGGGGAGATTGGGAGGGAGAAGGAAATGAAGAAGTGATCGGAAACATGGAGAGGGGTGACTGAGAGGTTGGAGATGCAGCAGGAACGGGTGAAGATGAGGTCAAGGAGGTTACCGGCTTTATGGGTGGGAGGGGAGGAAGATAGTGACAGATCTAAAGATGAAAAGAAGTTGAGAAAGGGGGTAGAGAGAAGAGTTAAGTGTGGGATGTTAAAATCTCCCATGAGGGTCAGTGGGGTGTCTTCAGGAAAGAGGGAGAGGAGGGTGTGTAGATCTTCAAGGAATGTGCAGAGGGGTCCAGGTGGGCGGTAGATGATGATTATGATAAGTTTGATGGGAAGGGTAATAGTGACGGAGTGGGATTCGAAGGAGGAAATAGAAAGGTGGGAAAGAGGTGAGACAGAATAAGACCAGGTGGAGGAGATAAGAATGCCCGTGCCACCCCCGCGTCCGGAGGGTCTGGGGGTATGGGAGAAGGAGAATGCAGATGAGAGGGCGGCAGGAGTGGCAGTATTTTCGGGGGTGATCCAGGTTTCAGTGAGTGCAAGAAAGTGAAGTGACAGAGAAAGGGCGTGGGCAGATATGATGTCCGGTTTATTGACAGCAGACTGGCAGTTCCAGAGACCTCCCTCAATATTAAAAAGGTTGTTACAGAGTGGAGGGGGGGGAGGGGGAGGAGGGGACGGATATGAGGTTGTTAATATTAATGCCTTTTTTTGAAAAAATTTCGGCAGGGTGAAGGTAAGTGGGAGGGGGGCGAGGGCGGAGCAGAGTAGGGATAGGTAGAGCAGTAATGGGGGAGGGGGAGCAGGGCAGGGGAGTTTTTCTGTGTTTAGGTAGATGTTGGCTAAAGGTGAAGGGGGAGGGCGGGGGTGGGGGGGGAAGCGAAGTTGAAATAAACAGTGCAATAATGGGGAGGGGGGGAGTAGGGCGGGGGAGATTTGCTGAGATCAGGTTGGGATGGATGTTGACTGTGGATATGGGGGGGATAGCGGGGGAGGGGGGGGCTGGAGTGTTTTGTTGAAACTGGCCGGAAGTGACCAATAGGGGAGATGGACCTGAAAGTCAAGCGCGAGGGGTAGCGGACGCTTTGACGGCCAGGGCACGATGGAGATTGGCAGCAAGCATTTGTAAGCCTAGCATGCTCGGATGAAGTCCGTCGGGAGAATAAAAAGAGGAGCGCTCCCAGAACAGAGTGAAATTGTGGATGAAAGTGATGCTGTGAGTGATGCAGACGGAGTGGAGCCAGGTGTGGAGAGCGAGCAGGCGACTGAAGTACATGTCGCCGCGACGGAACGTTGGAATGGGACCAGAGAGGAAAATGGATTTTCCAGTGTTGTTGAGCAGGCCGAAAAGAGTGACAAAATGTTTTTTCGTCAGTTCAGACTGTTGCTTGTTGACATCGTTGGACCCAATGTGGACTATTATTTTCTTTATTGTTGGCGGCATTGTGACTATGATTGCTGGGAGTCTATTGATGATGTCCGTCGTGGTGGCACCGGGAAAACAATGTGTGACTGTGTTAATGAAGCGGAGATTCCGGGTTATGGAGTCGCCGATTATCAGCACAGTGGGAGGTATGAGACGGGGCAGGAGGGATGGACGCGAGTGAGAAGGATAAGCGGGGGGGTTTGTGGATGAGACGCGGGAGGGGGGGAGGAGGGTATTTGACAAATTATTACTGGATGATGATGGTGGGATAACGTGCTTGGAGAGAACAAGTGCTGGAGGAGCGGACAGAGGGGGCGATCTGGGGGAGGGACAGGGAGTGAAAACGAATTTAGCAGAATGGACGAGAGGGATGCGTCGGGATGATGGGACAGTGGGGACAGCAGGTGGACTGGACGTGGATGGAGGAGATGTTGTTCCTTCACTTAGAGAGGAAAACCTGTTGTAAGTGGGCAGTGGGCGGTTCTCCGGTGGGGAACGGCGAGGAAGGAGTTTCCCACCATGATTGCCCTTGCCTGCTGATTTCCACAGCTGGTTCTGAGCGGGGGTGGAGTTTGATAGGACTTTGGGCTTGTTACCTAGCCACTCGTATTTGTCAGTCCGGGAGATATCAATGTCTGGGTCCAGAACAGTGTCTGCCAGGGCTGCAGAGATGTTAACAGCGGCAGCGCGACCCACAATAATTAAAGAGTCGGAGTCCAGCTCGGCAGTAGGTGGAGACGAGATCGGGATGCAGGATTTGACCAGGGAGTCCATGAACATTTCTTCATCTTTGAGCTGGTGGAGCAGAGCTACTCTCTCCTCCAGCTGGGATATCCTGGCGTCTTTGTGATGACAACCAGGGCAGCACGGTGAAAGGGTAAGTGAAGGCATGGTTTATTAGTGTGTGTGTGTGTGTGTGTGTGTGTGTGTGTGTGTGTGTGTGTGTGTGTGTGTGTGTGTGTGTGTGTGTGTGTGTGTGTGTGTGTGTGTGTGTGTGTGAGTGAGTGCGTGCGTGAGTGTGTGTGTGTGTGTGTGTGAGTGAGTGCGTGTGTGAGAGAGAATCGGGAGATGGTTGATTGTGGTATCTGGGGAGAGGGAACAGAGAGCAATGACCAGTACAGGTGTCTTTGGTAGTAAATAGAGGTAGCGGGATACTGCTGTGAGGTAGACAGGAGGCCAGGCAGTGATCGATCACTTACCGACAGAGGCCCGTATAACCGGGCCTGCTGCGTTGAGATGGTATAGGCAAGTGATCGGTTATCGTGTCAATCCGGAGAAGGTTGTTGTTAGTGGTTTCTGTGGAGAAGGAGCAGAAAGCAACGGCCAGTACAGGTGTCTTTGGTGATGGACCGTGGAGTAGCGTTAGCTGGGTAGTGCTATGCGGCAGTAGCCCCGAGCAGTAATTGATCACTTACCGACAGAGGCCCGTATAACCGGGCCTGCTGCGTTGATATGGTATTGGCAAGTGATCATATGTCGATCCGGTCTGGGTTTCTCCTCACGTTGTTGTAGTGGATGGAGGAGGTAGCGATGAAGATAAAACGTCAGTAGGATTGATTAGCCTGTGGCTAAGCTAAAAACAGATCCGAGTGAGCACCCTCTCAGACAGGGGCCTGGCATAAATTAATAAAAAGGAGACGATCCTGGCAGCCGATCGTTACAAACTTTTATAATAGCCAAGAGGACAGTTAAAACCAACATATATATAAAAACAGGCTAAAACGGAGGCTTGGAAATAGCATAAAAGAGTACAAAAGTACTAGGTCGGTTGGCAGCTCATAACTCAGTGCCATAGATTATCAACAACAGTGATTTGTCACGATACTGCTGCTCCTCGTATCCCCGCTTGTGTTCGTTAACGTTTTAACCAGATAGTAATTAACATCTCCGCTGCAGGCAATATCTGTCTTGCCTCAGATCATCGCCCATGTAGCACAGCCTTCTGAATAATGCAGAGTGGCTGTTGTATTTCTCCATTCGCAATTCCCGTGGAACAAATTGCTTTTTCAACATCAAATCCGGGTGTAGTCGTCAAAGACGTGACGCCGACTGCATTTGAGGGAGGTAACTTTATTCTACCATATGGAATAGTTTCCTGATCCTTACCAAATCTGTTTTCACTCCAGTTGTACGACTGGAGCGAAAACAAGATCAGTGGAGTTATACTTGCCCTCTGTGCTGCTCTCTTCCTGTCCCACGTTGATTGTTCATCTCCGGTCTCCAAGAAGATTCAATTCCTCTGAAGAGTTTTAAGTCATAACACACTTCTTCACTCCAACCATTATCACACTTGTCATCCATCTAGACTAGAGAGCGATGGTGTGTGGTATATATATGTGTAGGTGGGTTAGTGGCATGTATGTTCTTGTTTGTGTGTGTGTGTGTGTGTGTGTGTGTGTGTGTGTGTGTGCGTGTGCGTGTGCGTGTGCGTGTGTGTGCGTGCGTGCGCATGCACGTGTGTACGAGGCATTCCCAGCACTGCCCCCCCCTGCCACTGTCCTCCCCCTCACAGATGCATGATGGGATGCCAAAGCCCCAGGGACAGCGCTTAACTTTCCTCACAGCAAAGAGGCCATTGCAGGATAATGAGCGCCACACAGAAGGTGTATTGATGTGTGACCAGAGCAAAGGACCCCGAGATCCTCTGAGATGATGAGCGGCCCAAAAGGAATGGTCTGTCACACCGATAAAGATTTACTGTGTGCATCAGGGCAGGCTCGCTATCGATTAGCGCTCCTCGCGGCACTGCACGAACTGTGCTTTTCCTCAGAGCACGCGTAATAAAACAGACCGTCACATGGTCTGTTTGGTGTATGTACAGTATATGTGCCTGTGTGTGTGTGTGTGTGTGTGTGTTTGTAATGCGTATTATGTCCGAACATAACATACGGTGACAAAAGAGAGTAGAAAAGTGCGGTATAGGTAGGCTACAGCCCGTGCAGAGATTGTGTATTACCCCATAAGCAGAGGCCAAGATGATGGTTTATGCTCCTTTCAAACAGATTACCCGTTAAATGTCACATAATATGTAGGCATGCCGTCTCCCCTGCCCTATCAGATTGTAAAGCATCTTCCTAACAATCCCCACAATCAGGAATGGAGACTTACAGGTGAATCTACACCCCACACCCCACCACCACCTTGGCTCTCTTTTGTGATTTTTCATTTGAAGCCATGGTATGAACTTTGAAAAGAGCTATCTCTCTCTCTCTCTCTCTCTCTCTCTCTACTTCTCTGTCTCTCTTTCTTTCTCTCTCTGTCTCTTGCTCGCTCTCTTCTTTGAGAAAAGCTGTCCCACTGATGCCTGTTCTGTTCTCTTCATCATTCTGTCATCTTTTCATCTGAGAACGTCCACATCATCTTCTCCTCGTCCTCCACCGCGTTTGGAGCCGAAGCTTCAAAGCCATCAGAGATAGATGAGGATGTGTGGATTGCATCCACAGACACGGCGCTCAGCGTTGACACACACCTGGACGTCTCATCTGCAATGCAAAGATATGGGGAACTAATTCCCTCTGAATGGAGGAGGAAATAAATTGGTGTTTGAGATGCTGAGATGCTAGCACATGCTCTCTCTCTCTCTCTCTCTCTCTCTCTCGCTTTCTCTACAGTAATTACCTTATTATGCAAGATCTCCATCTATCTTTATTATAAGAGATACATTATGAATATTATGATTTAATCAAGCATTTAGAATGAGCTTTTCTATAACATACTGAGTTGTTTCGTCTCAGCGATCATAGCTTAATGATAGCGATGAGTTAATTATTTCAGATCTGTGGTGATTTAAAGACCTCTCTCTTCACGTACACGCAGTGATTAGTCTTGTAATCTTTGTCGCCATTCTTCCTTTTTTTTTATCACATTGCAAGTGCCTGAATTAAAGCCAAGCCAAACATTTGATCATTTTCATAATTTGTTTAGTTATGTAGACGTGCGTAGTTTAATATCAATTTACAAAATGGTGTGGCAAAATCCTATGGGCAATTTCTTAAACATTGCTTCTTCTGCTTCTTGTATGACTCTTCCTCTGTGCTTATAATAATACAGTATCTCTTAGTGTTCATGTATTTAAGATTTAGATTAAGGTCATTATATAATTACAGTAAGAATAAGAATCAAGATTGCTGGATTGTTTGTACAAGATAACTGGAATTTGGCTTTTTGCATTATTCTCCTTCCACCATACACACAAATGGAGCTCAGTGCCTTGCTCAAAGGGACCTCAGCAGCGTTTATGACACTGTCGATGTATTTGCCAGCCTCCTGTTGCTCGCACGCAGCTTGAATACACCCTCCTGTGGTTGCCAGCGATCAAACCAGCAACCTGTCTTAGTCAGCCTCCAACCAACAACTTCTCTGTGATTAGTCTCCCTCACCGCCACTAGGGCAGCCTGCTGCAGTGACACCTCATGACCACTAGGCCAGCCTGCTGTAGTGACACCTCACGACCACTAGGGCAGCCTGCTGCAGTGACACCTCACCACCACTAGGCCAGCCTTCCTGCATTGACACCTCACGACCACTAGGCCAGCCTGCTGCAGCGACAGACTCAGCCAACAACTTCTCTGTGATTCGTCTCCCTCACCCACCACCACTAGGCCAGCCTTCCTGCAGTGACACCTCACCACCACTAGGCCAGCCTGCTGCAGTGACACCTCACCACCACTAGGCCAGCCTGCTGCAGCGACACCTCACCACCACTAGGCCAGCCTGCTGCAGCGACAGACTCAGCCTCCAACCAACAACTTCTCTGTGATTAGTCTCCTTCACTATCACTAGGCCAGCCTGCATGCTGCAGTGACACCTCATGACCACTAGGCCAGCCTGCTGCAGCGACAGACAATCTAAAATGATGATTTGTGTGGAGCCATCTTTCTATGAAACAGATGTGCCGGCCTGCTTTAATCAATATCTCTGTAGTAGACAGAGGAAACAGGAAGCAGTTTAAAAGTGTACCACGCTGGTTTTATGATGGGGCAATACAAATGTCATACGTGAAAATGGCTTTGAAATCAGGCATTCATGCCCACCTTTTTTCCCCTCTCTATTTGCATCTTTACAAAGACAGAGGCGGACACAGCGAGAGAAGAGAGAGCGCTGGAGAGATGAAGGACATTTCTGTAGAGGGTTTGGGTTTTGTAATTTTGCTGGCTGCATGGCGGCGGTGAGTGATGGCTTCATCTTTCCCGGGGAGAAACATTGGCATGTCAGCGCGGGGCTGATGTGTTTCACTTCAACTGATCTGGGTGCAAGGCCGGGGCCTTTCTCACGGACGACAGATGAGTTTCTCTCCCTCACAGACGTGGTGAGCCGACACTGAGTATAGACACGGGACAATGCCGAGGCCCTCTGACGGATGGTAATCACTCCAGTATCCTTACTGTCTTCCCTGTGTTTTTCTGCACCTCGCTTTCTCAAGTCAGTCAGTCAGAGTCAACAGTCTCAACAGTCTTTTTTTCAAGAAAGAAAGTTCACTAGTCAAACGAATCGGTGCACACGGAGTTGATTGTAAGTTACGCAACAGTGATCTCCTGCGGTGCGTATCTCTCACTATAACTAGCTTTTATAAAGCCCTATAAATGTGCAATGCAGAATTACATGTAAATACATTTTGGTTGTATTCAGATAAGAAATTCAGAAATTAAATTAAATTTAGTTTAATTCAGAAAGTTCTTAACTGAAAAATTGGTTTCCTCAGTTCTTACAAACCAAATTGCCTCTGATAGCCGGGGGGCTAGTAAGGTGTTGACTTTGGCCAGTTGTTTGATCATCATCTAGCGGCCCATCCCGACTAGACCAGTGACCACCAAAACTTAATGGGCTCACTCTATCTCACCCGGTGAGAAGCCTGTTGTCTTAGCCTCTTTGCTAACGAGTAACGACCCATACCAGTTGGTGGGGGCGGAGTTTCTGCAGGCAGACGAACGGACATTTATCGGCGCAGAACACATATAGAGAAGGTAAACACTGGCCATCTGCTTATATCCAGTGTTAGGCAACTTTCAAAATGTAATATACTACATATTACTAATTACTTTCATTTGAAAGTAATAAGTTACTTTACAATATTACTGTCTGTGTAGAGTAACTCATTACTTATTACACTACTTTTCCATTACTTTCACCAAAACAACAGCAGCAGCAGAATGACATCGCTGCCCCGGAACCATCCCGATAAATAATGTCAACCGCCTTGAAGTCAGTGTAAACAATCCAGTGGTTATTTGCATAAAAACAGACAGTTTGATTAGGAAATGATTGTATCTTTATTTAAATATGTGCTTTGATTTAAAAAAAAAATCATTTTGTAACTTGAGTTACTTGACAAAGTAACTGGTATAATATTACTGAAATCATATAAGTAATAAGTTATATTACTGAGTTACTGCTAAAAGTAATATATTACATGTAATATGTTACTTTTGTAATGAGTTACCCCCAACACTGCTTATATCACACATATAATGATACAAAGCGGGTTGAAAATGGGCAAAGCCTTCCTTTAATGGCACCTACTATTACAGCAAACACACTCAGTAGCACCCACAGAGCCAGAAACACCTAGCCGCTATGCTGTGTTAGCCATTACTAACGTATTGGAAAAACAGACAAAGGGAGAGATATACCAGCCACATGACAAAAGACCTGCACTCTGCTTTAGATTTGTTTTTCAATGTATTTATTTTTATGTCAGTGCTGTTTACTCTTATCGAAAAGCTGCAGTCAATTGGTTATGAGTGCGACAAGTGCAACAAAGGCTAATTTATAGTTGTTAAAAATCAAATGTATTCCCAACCAGTCACTTATGTATTTGTTTGTTGTCCTTTTGCCGCTGTAGCCTATTATTATAATAAACTGTCAGTATCATACTTTTTGTGATAAATTACTTCATCCTCTGAACAAGTGGTTCTATAATTGTTTACCTGCTGGGCCAGTAGGATCTGACATCTTACCTGTGAACAACAAACCTCCCAAAATACAGCTGGCGTCTAGCTGCCGCACGCTCCCTCTGCTTGGATCAAAAAGCACAGACAATAGCTCTCAGAGTGAATAAATATCCTCCTATAAGTGTCTCTGTAATCAAACCCACAAGTGGGAAGTGACAGCAGATGATGCCATACTTTAAAAGCCTGGGTCGTGCCTTTTATATCCTGCTTTTAAAAACATGTCAAACGCAGTCGAGCTTCGCCTCCAGTGAAAACATCCAGAAAGAAACATTAGGTTAGGGTGCGTGTGTGTGTGGGTGTGCGTGCGCGCGTGCGTGCGTGCGCGCGTGTGCGTGTGTGTGTGCGTGTGTGTGTGTGTGTGTATGTGTGTGTATTTTGCATACTCATGTGCATGCCCAAGTATTGGTGTTTGTGCCTGTGTGTGTCTGTATGTGTGTATGTGTGTTTTAATTGCCCTCTCACTAACTTGTAATAAGCCCTGTCCTGAGACTCTCTCTCTCCCTCTGGAGGGTAGCTGGGTCGCTCATCACTTGGCAGACCCCAGGACAGCATACACACAGAGATGGAGACGACTACAGTACACACACACACACACACACACACACACACACACACACACACACACAGAACTCCCAATTAGCTCCTCCATGGGGAGATATTGCTGATCTGAGAGGGAAACTAGAGGAGAGAGGAAGAGTTTATGTGCTGTTGAGAATCTAGGACAGAGTGGAAAAAGTTCTCTCTCTCCCCCCTCACTCACTCTCTTCCCCCCCCCCCTCTCTCTCTCTCTCTCCCTCCCTCTCTCTCTCTCTCTCTCTCTCTCTCTCTCTCTCTCTCCCCCCTCACTCACTCTCTCCCCCCCCCCCTCTCTCTCTCTCTCTCTCCCTCCCTCCCTCTCTCTCTCTCTCTCTCTCTCTCTCTGTGGTCCAGTTTGATGAAACTCTCTCACACATGACAGTGCATCTCTCTGCACTGCTGATGGTTAGTGATTTTTCCACCCCTCTGTCTCTCACTCACATGTCTATCTTTAAGCAGGGTTGGCTCTCAGCTTTTCCGATGGCGTCTCATCACTCTCTGTCTGTCTCTCCATCTCTCTCTCTCTCTTTCTGCCTCTCTCGGTCTCTCGTTTCGCTCACTCTCACTTTTGCCTCACCCCATTCCTATATTTATAACACCGCCCTCCCTCGCTCGCTGCCCACACGCACGCCTGCACCACCCTCTCTCTCTCTCCCTCTCTCTCTCACACACACAAGCTGTCTTATCATTTGTCTACGCTATATTTTGCCTTCAAGCTGGCCGATGGGGGAGGAACTTGCTTCTTGTCCTAGTTTGTTTGCAGTGAGGACTGTTAGGTGTTGCACTGCGTGTCCTTCTCAGTTTGGGCTCGGCCAGCTCGTTGGGAGAGCGAGGGTTAATTATCTGCGGCTGTGCGCATAGTGTGTGTGTGTGTGTGTGTGTGTGTGTGTGTGTGTGTGTGTGCATGTGTGTGTGTGTGTGTGTGTGTGTGTATGTGTGTGCGTGTGTGTGTGCGTGTGTGTGTGCGTGTGTGTGTGCGTGCGTGTGTGTGTGTCCGTGTGTGTGTGCGTGTGTGCGTGCGTGCGTGTGTGTGTGTGTGTGTGTGCGTGTCTGTGTGTGTGTGTGTGTGTATGTGTGCGTGTGTTTGTGTGTGTGTGTGTGTGTGCGTGTGTGCGTGCGTGTGTGCGTGTGTGTGTGTGGGTGTGTGCGTGTGTGTGTGTGTGTGTGTGCGTGTCTGAGCGTGTGTGCGTGTGTGTGTGTGTGTGCGTGTGTGTGCGTGTGTGTGCGCATGTGTGTGTGTGTGTGTGCGTGTCTGTGTGTGCGTGTGTGTGTGCGTGGTTGTTCCACAGATCGATAAAACCAGTCACTGCCTATTTGAGAGGGAGGGCACCATGCTGTTTGTTAGGCTGACAGGAGGGCAGCCTCTGTGAAGTAGCATTGACAATACACGGTACATCAGAGGGCAAAGTTCAAAGTGCTCCCTCTGTGTGTGTGTGTGTGTGTGTGTGTGTGTGTGTGTGTGTGTGTGCGTGTCTGTGTGTGTGTGTGCGTGTGCGTGTGTGTGAGTGTGTGTGTCAGAGATGATTACAAAACACTCCATTGCCTTTGCTAGAGGAGGAGTCGGGACAGTCTCTTGGGCCACGCGGGGGCTTGATAAAGAGTACAGGTCACTGTGGCGGGCGGGCCGTCCGTACCACTGCCTGCCCAGAATCGATAAAGAGCGGTGCGGAAGGGGGGCGCGGCGGGCCTGTCAGTGCCCACGCCGGGCATGATGCCTGGGTGCGTTGCCCTCCTCACTGCCAAGGTCGCCTGTAGTTATGAAGAGAGGGAGTATTTTGCGTGAGGTAAACACACCGTCCTCTCGCCGAGAATACCAAGCAGCCTCGCTCCGTGCTAACCGTCTGTGAGCATGCTGACAAAACAACCAGGCCAGGGCGGGGGACAGAGAGAGGCAGAGAGGAGGGGATGAGACAGACAGACAGACAGACAGACAGACAGACAGACAGACAGACAGACAGACAGACAGACAGACAGACAGACGCAGAGATAGTGGCAATTAAATGCAAAGAAAATGGAGAGATAGAAAGGGGAATCAGTCCCAAAAAAGGGAGAAAGGTGTAGAGTGATCTAGCCAAGATTTTAGGCTGCCAAAATGTTAGGCTGCCAACTTCACACCTGGCTAGGGAGTACAGATGGAAACTAGCCTCCTGGCTAATTCTGGCATGTTCATGGTGTTTTTACAGGAACATGCACTGTTTATTAATATGCACTGTCCCTGTGAAATAAAGAAATAAAATAAAATAAAATAGCGCTGTAGTTCTCAGACTTCTTCACGTCTATGGGGGTAAAATGGTATCAGATCAGCTGTAAATGGACAGCTTATGATTCACAAATAGATAGTACAATCTGTAAACACATAACACGATCCACAAATGTGAAACCCAACTCACAAATATATTTAAAATCCACAAACACACACACCATGATCCACAAATGTGAAACACAACTCACAAATATATTTAAATTCACAAACACACACATCATGATCCACAAATAGAATTCAGTGACTTGTATTTCAAAACCAGAATTTCTGTTTGTAGATTGTTTCGCATTTGTTTTAAGAGTTTTGACACTATTGTACCGCTGTTTTATGGTGTAATTTTCTACAAATGCACTCTTCACAATTTGCAAACAAACACAGTCTAACTTGTATTTTCAAACCACTGTTTCCAGACACACATACAAATCATGTGCAATGCACAGTGTTCAAGTCTCAAATCTGTTTGCACATCAGTGTGCGTGTGTGTGTGGATCGCTATGCTAGGTCTTCAAGTGTTGAATTAGTGTTTGCACATCACAGCCTGTGTGTGGAATGCATTGCATTTGTCTACAAATCGTTTTGACACTCTTGTTGCGCAGATAAAATCCACAAATGTAATCAGCCAATGAGGGGGATCGCTTGCAATGGGATGTCCGCCTCCTCGATAACCCCTCCAAAATAAAAGCACCGGGCTTGTGCCTGTCTGTCTGGCCGGCCGGCCGCTCCCTCATGCAGGAGATGAAGTGGAGAGAAACATGGAGAGAGGCCTGGCTCAATTAGTGGCAGCGGCAGCTGCCTCGGCAGTTTACCGACCTGCCGCGGCAGGTCAGTTGCTGCCACTGACCTGTAGGGGCGCTGTTTCCCGACCTGCCGCGGCAGGTTTGTAGTTACAACATCAGATGCTTATAACTCCTAGGAAAATGGCTTAAACTGCATGAAACTTTGTGCGTGAAGACATCTCCCGACATATATACTTCGGTTTAAAATTGGTGCAATTTGGAGCCAAAAAGAAGTTTTGGAAGTTTTTTGGCCATATCTCGGGACCGGAAGCAGCTACAGACACGGGACTGACGCCATTGGAAAGCTCGTCGAATTTTACATCTAGTAGAAGGTGCGTTGAAGTTACGAAATCAACGATGGGGGCGCTGAGCAATGTACCCTTTTTTACATGAAATAGTTACAACATCAGATGCTCATAACTCCTAGGAAAATGCCTTAAACTGCATGAAACTTTGTGCGTGAAGACATCTCCCGACATATATACTTCGGTTTAAAATTGGTGCAATTTGGAAAAGTTTTTTTGGACGTTTTTTGGCCATATCTCGGGAACGGAAGGAAAATTGGTGCAATTTGGAGCCAAAGCGCCCCTACAGGTCAGTGGCAGCAACTGACCTGCCGCGGCAGGTCGGTAAACAGCGCCCCTACAAACCTGCCACGTCAGGTCGGGAAACAGCGCCCCTACAGGTCAGTGGCAGCAACTGACCTGCCGTGCCAGGTCGGTAAACAGCGCCCCTACAAACCTGCCACGGCAGGTCGGGAAACAGCGCCCCTACAAACCTGCCACGGCAGGTCGGGAAAGAGCGCCCCTACAGGTCAGTGGCAGCAACTGACCTGCCGCGGCAGGTCGGTAAACAGCGCCCCTACAAACCTGCCACGTCAGGTCGGGAAAGAGCGCCCCTACAGGTCAGTGGCAGCAACTGACCTGCCGCGGCAGGTCGGTAAACAGCGCCCCTACAAACCTGCCACGTCAGGTCGGGAAACAGCGCCCCTACAGGTCAGTGGCAGCAACTGACCTGCCACGGCAGGTCGGTAAACTGCCGAGGCAGCTGCCGCTGCCACTTATTGAGCCAGGCCTATCTCCATGTTTCTCTCCACTTCATCTCCTGCATGAGGGAGCGGCCGGCCGGCTAGACAGACAGGCACAAGCCCGGTGCTTTTATTTTGGAGGGGTTATCGAGGAGGCGGGACATCCCATTGCAAGCGATCCCCCTCATTGGCTGATTACATTTGTGGATTTTATCTGCGCAACAAGAGTGTCAAAACGATTTGTCGACAAATGCAATGCATTCCACACACAGGCTGTGATGTGCAAACACTAATTCAACACTTGAAGACCTAGCATAGCGATCCACACACACACACACACTGATGTGCAAACAGATTTGAGACTTGAACACTGTGCATTGCACATGATTTGTATGTGTGTCTGGAAACAGTGGTTTGAAAATACAAGTTAGACTGTTTGTTTGCAAATTGTGAAGAGTGCATTTGAAGAAAATTACACCATAAAACAGCGGTACAATAGTGTCAAAACTCTGAAAACAAATGCGAAACAATCTACAAACAGAAATTCTGGTTTTGAAATACAAGTCACTGAATTCTATTTGTGGATCATGATGTGTGTGTTTGTGAATTTTAAATATATTTGTGAGTTGTGTTTCACATTTGTGGATCATGGTGTGTGTGTTTGTGGATTTTAAATATATTTGTGAGTTGGGTTTCACATTTGTGGATCGTGTTATGTGTTTACAGATTGTACTATCTATTTGTGAATCATAATCTGTCCATTTACAGCTGATCTGACACCATTTTACCCCCATAAAGGACCCCTAAACTACGACACAAATTCGACCAATGACCCCAATTTGATACGATTTTAGCTTTTAGATGTTTTATTATACAGAAAGTGTATGAAACTCGTGACCAAAATAGTCATACACATTCCGTCATTGTGTTACTTATGGATGGAATTATGGTGAAAGTAAATTGCCGGGGACCCCCTGGAACCCCCTCAAGGACCCCTGGAATCACTTTGAGAACCACTGGTCTAGTGGTTCAGACCCATCTCTGGATCCAGACGTGGCTCCTGCCGGCTGAGGATCGAATCGTACAAGATCTCTTAAGTAGGGCTGCAACTAACGACTATTGTGATAGTCGAATAATCTATCGATTATTGAAATGAGTAATCAGCTATTCAGATTATCAATCACGCACAATTACTCAGTAGCTCTTATTTAGCGATCAGCTTCTAAATTTAGCTTTAAAAAAAAAAGTTGTGGAAGTGCGGGAGAAAGACTCGAAACCAAAGTTGTATCCGACTGGATTTATTTTCTCACACTTCAACTGCGATCATACAGGTAAAAGTGGGCTGCTAACATGTTGCTTTGTAGGCTACTCCCCAAAACATCGTGCCACCTACCTGAACCCCCCGCCCCTGTTAAAGGGGCCCCTACCATCAGGTGAATGTCTTTCCCCATTGTCTCTGCTGTGGTACGCCACACACGCCCCCCCAGAATTCACCCAAACCCCACTCCTAATAACGGCGCGGAGGCCGACCGTAACGGCTCTGCTTCACAGGCACACTGTCAGAGTCCTGAACAGCAGACCCTCGGGGCCGAGGGGTGGCGGGGGACCTGCCCAGGTCTACGGGAAAAGAGTCAGCAGGGGGCAGCACAGCAAGGGGAAGGGGGACCACAAGCTTGTTGGGAGGTCGCCCACGCCGTGGGGGAAGCGCCACCTCCACCGACTTGCTTAAATCCAAATGGGCGGGCTTCAGGCGGTCCACCGAAACGTGCTCCTTCCTCCCCCCTATGTCCAGCACAAAATACTTGGTCCCTGCTTCCAGAACGCGAAAGGGGCCGTCATAGGGGGGCTGCAGCGGCGACCGGTGCGCGTCATGCCGCACGAAGACATAACCCGCCGAGAGCAGATCCGGCGGCATGTGCACCTCCGGCACGTCGTGTCTCGAAGTGGGGACAGGGACAAAATCCTTGGCCACGTCCAGGAGCGCCGCCCGCTGACGAGCGGCCGACCAGGGAGCGTCAACCCCTGGAATGAACTCTCCCGGCACTCGTAATGGCTGGCCATACACCAACTCAGCAGATGAAGACTGCAGGTCCTCTTTGGGGGCCGTCCGCAGGCCCAGCATGACCCACGGAAGCCTGTCCACCCAGCCACCATCCACGAGGCTAGCCCGGAGAGCGGCTTTCATAGAACGGTGAAACCTCTCGCACAGTCCATTCGCCGGCGGATGGTAGGCTGTGGTGCGGTGAAGCTTCGTGCCCAGCCCCTCTGCCATAGCACCCCAGAGCTCCGACGTGAACTGTGGACCACGGTCCGAAGTGAGGTCAGCCGGCGCGCCGAACCTGGCGACCCACGACCCGATGAAGGCCCTAGCCACCTCTGCCGTTGTGGTCGACGACAACGGCACCGCCTCCGGCCACCGGGTGGTCCTGTCCACCATCGTGAGGAGGTGAGTGAACCCATGGGAGGAGGGAAGTGGCCCCACCAGGTCCACGTTGACGTGGTCAAACCGCCGCTCCGGAACCAGGAACGGGGCCCAGGGGGCTTTGGTGTGGCGATGAACTTTAGCCCGCTGGCAGGCTACACACTGTCTAGCCCAATCTCGTACTTCCTTCTTCAGGCCTGGCCAGACGAACTTGGCCGCTACCAGCTTCACAGACGACTTCACCCCCGGGTGTGAAAGTCCATGCATGGCGTCGAAAACCTGCCGGCGCCACTCGACTGGAACCAAGGGCCTCGCCAGCCCCGTAGAGACATCGCACAGGAGCGTGGCGCCGACGTCACCAAACACCACCTCCTGTAGCCGCAGCCCGGTCTCCGCTGACCGGCAGGCCTGCACTCCCACGTCGTTGGCCTGATCCGCGGCCATGCCGGCGTAGTCGAGCCCCAGGTGCACGGCGCCCGCCACCGCCCGGGAGAGGCAGTCTGCCACAAAGTTGTGCTTTCCCGCCACGTGCTGGATGTCTGTGGTGTACTCTGAGATCTCAGCCAGTTGACGCTGCTGCCGTCCGGTCCTGGGTGGCTCCGCCTTGGACATAGTGGACGCCAGTGGCTTATGATCCACGTACGCAGTGAACCGACGCCCCTCCAGCAGGAACCTGAAGTGCCGGACCGCCAGGAACAAACCCAGGAGTTCACGATCGAAAGTGCTATACTTCCTCTCATTGTCCCGTAACTTCCTGCTAAAGAAAGCCAATGGCTGCCAGGCACCACTCACCCACTGCTCATAAACCGCCCCCACCGCGTAGTCCGATGCGTCGGTGGTGAGGGCGACTGGGGCCGTAAGCGACGGGTGTGCCAGCAAGGCAGCGTCGGCCAGCACGTCCTTAGCGTCCTGGAACGCTTTGTCCCGCTCCGAGGACCAGTCCACCGCGGCCTTGGGGTCGCGACCCCGCAGTGCGTCGTACAGAGACCGCATGTGATGTGCCGCCCGAGGGATGAACCTGTTGTAAAAATTTACCATCCCCAAGAACTCCTGCAGCGCTTTCACAGTCCGGGGGCGTGGGAACGTGGCCACGGCGTCCACCTTGGCGGGCAGAGGAACAGAGCCCTCCGCGGTGACTCTGTGCCCCAGGAAGTCGATGACCGCCACGCCGAACCGACACTTGGCTGGATTTATGATGAGCCCGTGCTCCCCGAGCCGCACGAACAACTGTCGAAGGTGGCCCATGTGCTGCTCCGGCGACGCACTTGCCACCAGGATATCATCCAAGTACACGAACAAAAACGGCATGCTCCGCAACACAGAGTCCATCAGCCGTTGAAATGTCTGCGCTGCCCCCTTGAGGCCAAAGGGCATACGCAGAAACTCGAACAGTCCGAATGGAGTTATTACCGCTGTCTTAGGCACATCCTGCGGGCGCACCGGGACCTGATGATAGCCCCGCACTAGATCCACCTTAGAAAAAATTGTTGCCCCCGCCAAGTGGGCCGAGAAGTCTTGTATGTGCGGGACTGGATAGCGGTCAGGCGTCGTGGCGTTGTTGAGGCGGCGGTAGTCCCCGCACGGGCGCCACCCGCCATCGGCCCTCGTCACCATATGCAGCGGGGAAGCCCACGGGCTGTCGGAGCGACGAACGATCCCCAGGCGCTCCATAGCTGCAAACTCCTCTCTGGCAATGGCGAGCTTGGCTGGATCCAGGCGGCGCGCGCGCGCGTAGACCGGGGGGCCAGTGGTGGCGATGTAATGTTCGACTCCATGCTTAGCCACCACCGCTGAGAAAGTGGGGGTGGTGAGAACTGGGAACTCACTGAGGAGGCGCTGGTACTCGTCACCGGTGGCGAGCACATTGGACAGCCCAATCGTCCCCACGTCGCCCCGTGAACACGGGTAGGAACAGAATGAAGTGGCGTCAATCAGGCGGCGGTTCTTAACGTCCACTAATAATCCGAATGCACACAGAAAGTCCGCACCGAGCAGGGGTAGCGACACCCTCGCCCTGACAAAATCCCAGCCAAAACGGCGACTGGCAAAACACACCTCCACATACCTTGTGCCAAAAGTACGTATGGGCGTGCCATTTGCAGCGACCAGGGCGGGGCCTGCCACCCCAGCCATGTCCTCCATTGCAGACGTGGGCAAAATGCTATGCTGAGCGCCAGAGTCCACCAGCAATCGCCTGCCTGAAACAGTGTCTCTGATAAACAGCAGCTTGCCAGCCTCACCAACGCTCATCGCTGCTGCTGAACGCTGGCTCTCCCGTTTCCCTGGGCGCCAAACTTGCAGGGCGGCCGGCACTGCTTTGCCTTAGCTCCAAACCTCCTGTGGAAATAACACAGCCCGTCGTCCTCCCTGCGGTGGCCGCCTGCTGCCGCCACTGCATACGCCGCGTC
This sequence comes from Poromitra crassiceps, assembly GCF_964638095.1. Classification (NCBI taxonomy): domain Eukaryota; kingdom Metazoa; phylum Chordata; class Actinopteri; order Beryciformes; family Melamphaidae; genus Poromitra; species Poromitra crassiceps. The sequence continues at coordinate 74,289,523 of NC_139624.1, forward strand.
CTCCGGTGGCGCCGTCCAGACTGGCGCGGGATGCAGCGCGTGCACGTGCAGCTGACGAGTGGCGAGGAAAATCCTGTCCGCCTCGGCCGCCAACGCACGGTAGTCCCTGGAGGCAGAAAGCGGGGACCCTGCCAGGACAGCACGCACAGAGCTTGGCAGCTGCCGCAGGAATATATGCGTGAGGAGGAAAGCCGGATCCGACGAGCCCAGCATGGCCAAAATCTTATCCATTAACTCAGACGGCTTGCTGTCGCCAAGTCCATTCAGAGACAGAATCCGCTCTGCCTTCTCCACCTCTGACAGTTCAAATGTTCTCAACAGCAAAGCCTTAATGGCCTCGTACTTGCCAGTGGGAGGGGGGTCGTCAAGCAGCTCCAACACTCGGCCGGTTACCGAATTGTCCAACGCGGCCACCACGTAATAGTACCTTGTGGTGTCATCCACAATCCGCTTTAGTCCAAACTGTGCCTCAATGTGGCGAAACCACGAGCGCGGACTGGCATGCCAGAACGGTGGAAGTTTCACGGAGCCCGTGCCAACATTAGCGGCCAACCCGGCACCTCTGCCCGGGCTGTCGGAGACGTCCTCATCGCCGCTTACGTCAGGCCCAGGGCTGAATCCCTTCCTGGGCTTATTTTTTTTCGGCATCGTTCAATCAATAACGTTGCTCAATCGGAGCACCGTCCAGGGTCACCAATGTGGAAGTGCGGGAGAAAGACTCGAAACCAAAGTTGTATCCGACTGGATTTATTTTCTCACACTTCAACTGCGATCATACAGGTAAAAGTGGGCTGCTAACATGTTGCTTTGTAGGCTACTCCCCAAACCATCGTGCCACCTACCTGAACCCCCCGCCCCTGTTAAAGGGGCCCCTACCATCAGGTGAATGTCTTTCCCCATTGTCTCTGCTGTGGTACGCCACAAAGTAACCTTTATACAGGGGGAGTCTCACTGAGAGCAATGCTCTCTTTTTCAGGAGTGCCCTGTTCACATTCACACACACATTCATACCTGGAAGCTGACCAGTACAACCACAGTCTGATCTGCTGGCCACTGAGCAGCTCCACTGGAGTGGTTGGGGTTAAGGGCCTTGCTCAAGGGCACCTCAGTGGTGGTAATGAGGGAGGGGAAAGCACTGCCTTTTCACTTTCCACAGCCAGATTTATCCTGCTGGTCCCGGGGATAGACCCGACGACCTTCCGGTCACAAGCTCGCTTCTCTAACCGTGGGGCCACCACTGCCCCTTTATGTTGTTTTAGGCACTAACTATAAAGACAATAACGATGGGGGCGTCCCGGTGGTGGCTCACCTGGTAGAGCGCGTACCACAAAGGCTTAGTCCTGACCCGGGGTTCGAATCCGTCCTGTGGTCCCTTGTCATCCCCTCTCTCTCCCCACCTTTCCTGTCTGCCTGTATTGTACAAATAAAGGCAAATCCCCCCCCCCCCCCCAAAAAAAAAGAAGAAGAAGACAATAATGATGAATACTTAATTCAAAAATATGTCATACATACATAAATCGTTCAAATTCATTTGAATGCAAAGCACATTGGTAATGGGTACACACATACAGACAGGAGTTTAGGAGATTAAATTATCCTGTGTTCTTTAAACGTGTGCACTCGGCAACGACACATTCTCCGTAAACATCTCCATGATGACAATGACACGACGTTTAAGATTGTAAAGTCAAGGGCACAGTTGGAATGTGAACTGCATCATGAATAATAGCTTATTATTTGCTACTGTATGTTCAACACCATTCATTGATCAAGAATAGTGTCCTCCAGAGAGAGAGTGGCATCAGCGGAGGACCAAAATGTGTGACTCATTAGCCAATAAACAGCCAGGAAGGTGTCTCGCGCTACTTTTGAATGCTAAAATGAAGCTGTTAATGTACAATTTGATGAAAAAAGGACAACACAAACTGTCCATTTTGCTGCAACTCGACAGTGCTGCTTAATCCAGAACCTTCCTTCCTGGAACTCTTGAGAGTAAAAAAAACTGGTCCATTGGAGTGAATGGAGATGACGGGACTCTTCTATATACACGGCTCTGATCAAGAGCAAATGTAATTCAAGAGATGAGGAAGGAAGCGAGATGGCTCACTCAATACTTCAATCAGCTTCAGCTCCGCAAAAGATGATGGTTTAATACAGCTCCACAGCGTCAAAAACCAACTCATCACCAACGAATCGACAATTCAATTAGTTGGTAACTAATTTGGTTATCGATTTTGGTTCGACTACGTAGATTATTCGTTGCACCTGTCCTCCTAAGGGGATTGGACTGAGTTTGCTCCTTTCGATGGAAGGAGAATCAGCGAGCAAGAGAGAGGAGATTGAGACAAAGCAAGAGCAATACAGAGGGGAAAATATGAAGGATTCCATTATTGTGTGAGAAAGTAGATAATAGCCTGCTTTGTTCAATGAGTGAATCATCAGCAGAGTGTTTGGATCCTGGCTATAATTTCATTGGAGGTGATTATAATCCAGTCAAACAGATGGGTTCACTCTTTTCATTCAAAAAGCCCAGAAGCTCTCTCTCTCTCTCACACACATACTCGCTCTCTCTGTCTCTCTCTCTCTCTCTCTCTCTCTCTCTCTCTCTCTCTCTCTCTCTCTCTCTCACCACAAGGCACAATTCACGGAGCTGATTAATGCATGCGGTAATTATAGTTTAATAGAAATTAGGGTTTCATATTTCATTAGGAATCCTCCATTCGACTCATTCCAGATGAGAGAGCACAGATTAAGTCAAGCGATGTTATGTGATGAGCGAGAACGTTCCAGCGCCACTCAATCCATCTTTCCATAATGACAGAGGTCTGTTATTATCAATTAAATGATGGATTACATTTGGTCGCACTTTTCGGATGTCCCCCTCGAAAATGCTATCTATCCATCTGTCTATCTGACATGATTTTGATTTCTGTAAACAACGATATTGGCAGCTTCTATTGTACACTCCATTGCATTTTAGCAATGACATAATTGTTTCAAACTGATATTGTACATGCAGCACTTTTGTGTTTAAAGTGGCTTCTTTACTCCCTTGATTTGATGCATTTCATTTTGAAACAGGAAATTGGGGGGTGGGACTTAACACAGTGAGGGTAAAGTAATTTGATGGGAGTGGTGCAGAAGGGGCGGGATTGTTCCGAAAGCTGGTGGTTTAATTGGTTATAAATGTAGATTTATGCCTACTAGTGCAGCATGAGGTCACTAGATACGTTTACGTTTTCCAGGAAGTAAACGTACCCTATTTCACGGCGACTTTAAGCTCCAAGCTCCAGCCTGATCCAACTTTATCCACGCTCTCTCTGAACCCCACAGGTGAGGTGCTTCGCCTGGGGAGGATCTCGGGCCACACGGTGAACGGCGGCTGGTCGGCCTGGAGCTCCTGGTCCCAGTGCAGCAGAGACTGCAGCCGGGGGATCCGCAGCCGCAAGAGGACCTGCACCAACCCGGAGCCCAGGTACGGAGGGCAGACTTGCCTGGGGGCGGCGCAGGAGTACCAGGAGTGCAACGTCACCCCCTGTCCAGGTAAGGGATGCACACGCACATGCACCCATTCACAAGCATGTCACATGCCAGCGACAGCTGCATACCCACACAATGCAAGGCATAGAGAGGCAAAGTAACTGCCTACTTCCTGCTTCAGCACTGTACCAGAGATTTTCATCCGCCATTTATCTTCCCATAGACATTTCGTAAAATGCTTCGTCAAGCCAAAGGGTTCAGCTATATTTAGAATCGGGGGAGACCATACAACATTTCACTCGGACCAAAACTTAAAAAAAAACTTAATTGAAAACATATTTTCTTTAAATCCGCATTTTTTTACGTTTTGGTCCAAGAGTGAAATGTTATGCGGTCTCTCCCGTTTCTAAATATAGCTGAACTGTTTGGTTTGAACAAGTAAAACAAATTTGTATAAGCATCTTACGAAATGTGTGTGGGAAAATAAATGGCGGATGAAAATCTCTGGTACAGTGCTGAAGCAGGAAGTAGGTGGGCAGTCACTTTGCCTCTCTATATACACACAAATTTGAATCATTTGTGTGAAAGAATAAACTGGGGACAATATCGATTTGAACATTTCCCCACGAACGGGCTGATAATCTATGGCAGAGCTCTCAGTGATACAGAGATAGCAACGTCTTCTCCAAATTTGACAATTTGTTGGTCGTAGCTGACACAGAAGAAAACCTAGTCAATTGTTTCTGCAGCTCTTTTTCACAAACACAGCACCCAGCTCTTAGCGAGGGCATGGATGTGTAGTGTATAAAGCAGTGGAGCGATGGCGGGGACAAAAAGACCCTACTAAGGACAAATCACCAAGAGCCACAAAAGAATCAGTTGCAGATAAAACGGTGTGACAAAGAGCCTAATTTACACCAGGAATCAGAGAGAGAATCCCTGTGGTGCCAGTGTGTAATTACATTGCCGGGTAATTATGCTGCCAGCTATGGGAGGCCTTATTCTGTTGTGAAAAGCCCTGAGACAATGCGTTTTCTCCACTCCACGGCAAAGAGGACGCTTTCTAATTAAAAGAAGAGTCTCTCTGACGAGGGATGTAATGTGCTGTCTAAATGGAAATCCAGCGCTTAGTTTGGTATACAGCACACCTGCTATCCAGCACAGGCACCAAGCAGACAACCAGGGCGACACACGCCTCAGATGACGAGTAATCAAACGCCCTGGAGAAGGGCTTTGGGTGTCTCGCTAAAAGCCCAGATCTTTGCGTTCATCGTATTCAGCAGAGCCACGATCTGTCTCCATAACTGCTGCTACACACTGAGCTAGCAACAGAGACAACTGAGCTAGCAACAGAGACAACTGAGCTAGCAACAGAGACAACTGAGCTAGCAACAGAGACAACTGAGCTAGCAACAGACAACTGAGTTAGCAACAGAGACAACTGAGCTAGCAACAGAGACAACTGAGCTAGCAACAGACAACTGAGCTAGCAACAGAGACAACTGAGCTAGCAACAGAGACAACTGAGCTAGCAACAGAGACAACTGAGCAACAGAGACAACTGAGCTAGCAACAGAGACAACTGAGCTAGCAACAGAGACAACTGAGCTAGCAACAGAGACAAGAGACCAGAGTGACCGGCCATCAATAGCATTTTTACAGCCTGTTAATTCATTCAATGGAACAGTGCGTGCCACTCAGCTCCCAACAGCTTGAGCAGAGTGCCTAATAGGGGAAGCCGTCATCTGCTCCACGCTGAGATGAAGACACTTTGGATATAGTCAGATGTGCTCTGTACAGGAGAGCTCTGCCTGTATACAGTAGTTACCTGCTCCACGCTGACATGAAGACACTTTGGATATAGTCAGATGTGCTCTGTACAGGAGAGCTCTGCCTGTATACAGTAGTTACCTGCTCCACGCTGAGATGAAGGCACTTTGGATATAGTCAGATGTGCTCTGTACAGGAGAGCTCTGCCTGTATACAGTAGTTACCTGCTCCACGCTGACATGAAGACACTTTGGATATAGTCAGATGTGCTCTGTACAGGAGAGCTCTGCCTGTATACAGTAGTTACCTGCTCCACGCTGAGATGAAGGCACTTTGGATATAGTCAGATGTGCTCTGTACAGGAGAGCTCTGCCTGTATACAGTAGTTACCTGCTCCACGCTGACATGAAGACACTTTGGATATAGTCAGATGTGCTCTGTACAGGAGAGCTCTGCCTGTATACAGTAGTTACCTGCTCCACACTGAGATGAAGACACTTTGGATATAGCTAGATTTGATACAGGAGGGCTCTGTCCGCCCAATAATCCACTTTGATTCTGCTGTACTACATCACGATGCTAATGTGTCCTACACCTCTTCTGAGATGTTGACTGTAATAAAAAAAACACTACCTGGTGTAGATGAACGACTCCAGACACCCGTCGCCCCGAAGGGACCGACTTAACACCAGCCGGAGCAGCGATGAATACTAATGCAACCTCAATTAGCAGCCCTCTGAAAAGTGAGATGTTATTTTTTGCCACGCTAAAGCAATGTTAATCCTCCTCGTCGCTAAGCCAGTTCTCTTTTTTTTTAAATGCCTTGGTGCTCTGTGAAGGAGAAGGAAGGTGTTATGCCTGCCATCCATCTGCTGTTGAAACAAATGAATCGGCGTGTTTCTGGAGTCTGCGGCGGAGATGAGACGATCCGTCATCGAGGGCCCAGGAATCGACTGATGTGTCACTTTGTGATAGAGAAATTACACTGAGATGACAAAAAGCATCGGCAACTTCAATTACCTGCTAGCCGGCCTCGGGTCTTTAAAAGCAATCTTCAAGTGGTGCTGAAAAGGGAATTTCTCTCTCTCTGCCACAATGAAGTGAGCTTTTATCCAGATGATTTGGCGAAGGATGCTTAACTCTGTTGGTGTGACTCATCATGGCTACAGATTGCATCTCCATCCCCCCCCCCCCCCCCCCCCATCTCTCTCTCTCTCTGGGTTTCCATCCAAATGTATCACAAATTTTAATCGAATTTTCAGAAAGTCGGCAAAAGAAAATGCGAAATAATGAGCGTTTCCATCCGCTGCTATTATGCGAATTATAGAGCTGTCAATCACCTGGTGTTTGAGGCTGTCTGAGCTGCTGATCAGCTGCTAGACCCGATATACAGCTCTGTTAAACACATCTAACGTTATTCATTTAAAGTTTCTTGATGATCTACAAGTAGCCAAAGTTACCATAACGCCATTTCTGGATTACCAGGTGCGACTCGGCAAGCATAACGTTATAATCCACGGAGCAGATTGTAAGTGAATACAATTTCGTTCAATTCTAGAAGTGAGTCACCTTAAAGTTAATATCCCAGTCTTCTTCTGTTTACCACGGCGGGTATTGTGCTGCGTATTTACCATGATTTACCGTGTGTAGCCCTATTGTGTGGAGGCTACACACGGCATGTCATGTTTTGCAGTGATCAAGGCAAACTGCCTGGTTTTTGAATGGAGAGACAACGGAATATCGCTTAATCTGTTTCCACCGCACGTTTCGCATTTTCCTTTCATCGATACATCCGACTTTTCCACCTCCCTCAAGCGTGAAAACTTTTTTGTGATATTTGGAGGTTTTTGTGAATTAGGCAGCGTTTCCACTCCGTTTTTTTATGCGCAAATTGAAATTTTGCATGGAAACGCGACTCTCTCTCTCTCTCTCTCTCTCTCTCTCCATCTATCCACTGTTCTTCCTGGTGTGTGCACTGGCATCAGGAGTTTTCACATGTCCCACTGTGTGATGTCTGTCCCTTGGGACCGCATGAAGGTTTGGGACAACAACAACCAGGGCTGTGATGGTTCATTTCCCTTCATGCATCAAAGGAGGGACTGTTGTTGAGTTGGGGGTCAGTTGGTTTGGTTGCTATGGCAGCAGGATGAAACACACTTCCTGTCAGACACACTGTCAAAGCGCCATCTCCGACACACACACACTCTCACACACACACACACACACACACACACACACACACACACACACACACACACACACACACGCACACACACATACACGCACACACACATACACACACACACACACACACACACACACACACACACACACACACACAGACACACACACACACACACACACACACACACACACACACACACGCACACATTCAAATGACTTCATATTTCCTTGTCACGCATCACTGTTTCATAAAATGTCTTGGAAAGACTTTCAATCACTTAAAGTTCAGATCAAATTGTCTTTTCAAATGACCTGGAGACCTGAATCAACATGGAAGCGTTAAATCCAGTGAATATTATCTGAATGCAGAAGCAAAATAATAATAATAACTATCATCATGCAAATTTTTCTGAGAGCTTGAATTTGATTCAGAGGCTTTTATTTTGCTGATCTAACATGACGTATGGGGGTGAAAAAGTTGAGCTCACTGGTTTAATAGTATAACTGTATACAATTGCGCAGTCTGAGGATGAACATAACGTTATGGCACAATTGGGGTTGAAGAGTTGTATTTTTGTATGCCATGCCTGTGTTTAGTGGACGGCAGCTGGTCGTGCTGGTCTTCGTGGTCCAAGTGCTCAGTGACGTGTGGGGGGGGACACTACATGAGGACCAGGACCTGCAGCAACCCCCCACCTGCCTATGGAGGTGACATCTGCCTGGGCCTGCACACTGAGGAGGCATTGTGCAACACACAGCCCTGTCCAGGTACCACACGCATGCGTGCGTGCGCGCGCACACACACACACACACACACACACACACACATACACACAGACACACACACACACACACACACACACACACACAAACACACACACACACACACACACACATACACACACACACACACACACACACACACACACACACACACATGCACACACACACACACACACACACACACACACACACACACAGCCCTGTCCAGGTACATGCACACACACAGGGCCCAACTTACCTACCGTAAGTTCTATTGCAGGTTCATTGCTTATTTTCTCTGTAGTTAGTGCAGTGCATCCCCCCCTCTCTCACTCTCTCTCACTCTCTCTCTCTCTCTCACTCTCTCTCACTCTCTCACACACACAAGCCCCTTGTCACTAGCTACGCTGTATGCTCCTACACAGTCCCTTATACGATCGTTATTATGAGAGGCTGGGGCAGCGGTGCAGGTAAAAACGCTTGTCTTACAATTGACGCAGATCATTTTCAATGGTGCTCACAGACGCAGAAGGGTCTTGCTATCTTATTCACCTTATGTAGAAGAGACTGAGACAGTCTGGCTTGAGAGACTAACAGGAAGTGTAAACACAATCGGAAGATCTGATTGTGTTGACACTTCCTGTGACTCATACTGTAAACCTTGTCTGACTCATGTGTGAGTCAAAGTAGGTTTGAGCAGGTGAGTCAGACTAGTTTGAGCAGGTAAAACAGCCGGCGTTTTGAACAGGAAGTCGTGACACAATGGGTCAAGTGGGCGGGGCTACATAAGGTGAATATGGTCGGTTTTGAAAGCTCGGTGCTACTAATAAATATGTTTAATATTATTTCTAAAGAAACTCTGCATGTGCCGGTCAATTTTTTTTTTTTTGTAATGGCAAGATGGCAGCCGTGTCTCCTTCTGTGTGTGTGCCGGTGCGGCCAGCCATCACAGCACTCGCTATCGGCCCCTGCTGCTCGGGCTATTGCAACAATAAACATGGGGTGTAAGACTCGGTGTACGGGACCAGCGACCAGCAGGGGACGATAGCGAGCGCTCTGATGGCTGGAGGGAAATCGAAAGTTGAGGAGTTTCTTTAGAAATATATTACAAATATTTATTAGCAGCGCCAAGCTTTCAAAACGTATAAGATCACAACAAGACTGTGTCTTCTGTGTCGGTGAGTACCTTTGAAAGTTCTACATTTCTCTGCAACGAGCGTTTTTATCTGAACCGATGCTTGAGACTTAATAGTGGTGTGTCTCTCATAACGATCTTATAAGGGACTGTAGGAGCGTACAGCGTAGCTAGTGACAGCACAGTCGTGAAAGGAGCTAACACACACACAGACTGTGCAGGCTGTGTGATACACTCTCATTACTGTTTCCAGAGAGCTGGTCCAGCTGGTCGGACTGGTCCCAGTGTGACTCGGCCGGCTCCCAGTTGCGTGTGCGTCACTGCGATGTCCTCTTCCCCACTGGAAACCAGTGCTCAGGAAACAGCAGTGAAACCAGGCCCTGCCCTCCAGACTCCAACTTTATACCAGGTGATGTAGTTGCTTGAATGGCCACTTGAGGCTGGCTCCAAAAGGGAGTCGTTCCCAATTCGTCCCCATTGTAAAATTCTTGTCTTTACAACAGGATTAAGCATGTTTACAGCCTGGTTCAAAACACAGTTTTGGTCTATATAGCTAATTTCAGCTTTCATAACAACTGTACAGGGGGTGAATTTCTATATAACTCACCCCGTTTAGAGTAAAATATCTACTCTATTCTATTCTAGAAAAGACAATGTTTTGGGCGTGATTGACAGGTCGCCTGACCAATAGCAGGCAGAGCTGCGGCTCTGGGAAACCGCTTGTCTCCTGACTCCTGCTGTCTCACGCAAGCTGTGCAAGAACCCCAAGATGGCGACGGCCACACTAGCCTTCAAAACGGGAGTCCAAAAACCAATGGGTGACCAATCACGGTGACTCCGCCCATATTTTTTAGATGGTCTAATATCGCGCACATGCACGTACACACACACACACACACTAGGGCTGTGAATCTTCACTGGCCTCACGATTCGATTCGATTACGATTCAGAGGGCTACGATTCGATTTGATTACGATTATCGATGCATCTCGATGCATCTCGATGCATCTTAAATCGATGCATCACTTTTTTCCGCAATACATGATTTATTTTTTCTCACTTTCTTTTTTCTCCCTGTGTGGCTACTTTTAAAATAAAAGTGCATTTGGAATTGCATTGTATTATGATCCATAATTAAAATAAACAACTGCATGTACTTCCATTATATTTTATTTGATTATAATTGTTGTTGTTTTTTGTTGTTTTTTAATAATCGATTTTTGACATTTGCGAATCGATGCAGAATCGTGCACGTCCGCATCGCGATGCATCTTATAATCGATTATTTTTGACACCCCTAACACACACACACACACACACACACACACACACACACACATACAGTATGGACATCCATGTGTAAACGCAAGCACACACAGGATATTTCGCTTTATCTCATGCATAATCAAACACACAAATTTGAGCACACGCACATCTTCAGGACCATGCAGCCACCACATGCCTACAGCGATAATTGAAGTTTTTAAGAACGCGACTTTAATAACTTTATCGATCCCCCAAAGGAACTTGTCTGAGGTCAGAGTTCAGGGTGTTTGTCAAGGACGCTCGAGTGCGGTTACATTATTGCCGACATGGGGGTTCACTACATGGCGCTGCTGCCCTGTTCCAGTCATTATGAGCTGGCAGCCATGTCAGCCTGTCCAATAAAAGCTCTTACGGATGTTGGAAGCAATGAAGGAAAATGGTTCCCACACACTGTCTACAGAACTTTGCTATTAGAGTGTCTTTATTTTATTTTTATTTATTTTTTCCCCCCGATTTTTTTATCCAATTTTTATCCCCCATTAGTGCTAATTTTAATTTATTTATCCTGGTTGCTGCTCCACCCTCTGCCGATCTGGGGAGAGCCGAAAACTGGCTCCATGCTTTTTCCAAGACATGGGCAGTTAGCCAGCCTTCTTTTCACCTGACAGGGGAAGCTTCACCGGTAGGACATAGCACGTGGGAGGATCACGCTATTCCAACGAGTTCCCATCCCTCCGAACAGGCGCCCTTAACGACCAGAGGAGGCACCACATCAGCAACCAGGATATTGCATGTTTTGGTGAAGGGGGTTCCTATATGAAGGAAACCCCCGGGAGGCACGGAGAAAACATGCAAACTCCACACAGAAGGGCCCTTTTGACGACCCCACCTGGGCGGTGGGCACTCGAGGACATGCGGATGGGCACGCATTCCTTCAGCGTTCACAGCGTCCCAGGTGGGAATCGAACCCAGGACCTTCGAGCTGTGAGGCGACAGCGCTTACCACTGCTCCACTGTACCCCCTGCTATTAGAGTGTCTTTATGAGGAACATTTCGCTACTGAGGCCTCCATCAAGTCGTGTTCAAAGATAAACATGAAGGTCTCAGTGCCCGAAACGAGTTTCTAATGAAGGTGCTGTGATAACAAATCCAGTAGTCAGTCAGTGTGTGCGCGGGAGCCTGTTCTTTCTTCATCGCTCGACCTTCGGTTTTCTCCTACGCACTGATGCCACGTGCTCAGAACGCTTCTACTCGTAGATGTTGGAGAAGCTTTTTGTTTTTTTGCACAATGCAAGTGCGAGTCAATAGGCTAAGAACGCTCGGAGCGGGTCGGGAATGACGCACCTGTGAAACAGCTTCTAACCTATCACGCAACATAATTACTGCTTTATAAAGAAGGGCTTTAAAGGGATTTTTCCCAGATAATAATCGGCTTTCAGTCACATTGACTCGCATTGTTCACTTCCGATGAACAACATCTCGAGCGATAGCGCACGAATACTTTTGTGATCGACTGAAAGGGGCTCAGAGTATCTCTGTGACATTCTCCTGGAGCATGTGCACTATTGTGTGCAGCACACATGGCCGACAGACAGCATTAGTATTGATATCAGCCCAGACAAGCATCTGGCTTATTGACAGCCAGTAATGGGAGACAGCCCAACAGCATTGATCTGTCTTACACAGGGCTCATTAGTGAAGCTTCTAGTTCTCACTCTAACAAAGGATGTCCACGTCATTCACATTGTATCACTGGGAAATGCAGAAGTCTCTGCGACTGCTATAAAATGTCACATTGTAGATTTAATCGTCGACGGTAAAATAGGTTATGTGAGTGGGGGGTGCGCCTTTAAACTCAAGGAATCGTGAATAATCGCAGAGTGAATATCTGAATGAAACAGAAACGTGAATTATTATTGTACTGTAATATTCTTAATTAGCAGAGATATAATGGGTGGCAAAGTACTGCTGAAAACCCTTCACACGTCTTTATAGAAGTACTCGTTTACCTTTAGACCCTATCATCCATCCCCTTTAATGGGAAAGGTAGTCCATTTAGGTTCATTAGCAACGTCTTACGTACTTCACTTCCTCTAATGAGAGCTGATACTTTTCATAAACCACTGGAGGTGCCACAGTGGTGATTACCTTCTCCAGCTTTATGATCGTCCCTTTCATATTGAGTGCAGCCTTCATCGCCACGCTCACCTTCAAGGCTACAATTTGTCCGGCTAACAGAAGCGTATGTGTATGTTTCTTTAACAGAAGCGTATGTGTATGTTTCTTTAACAGAAGCGTATTTGTATGTTTCTTTTGTCCGGCTAACAGAAGCGTATGTGTATGTTTCTTTTGTCCGGCTAACAGAACCGTATGTGACGTGTATGTTTCTTTTGTCCGGCTAACAGAAGCGTATGTGTATGTTTCTTTTGTCCGGCTAACAGAACCGTATGTGACGTGTATGTTTCTTTTGTCCGGCTAACAGAAGCGTATGTGTATGTTTCTTTTGTCTGGCTAACAGAAGCGTATGTGTATGTTTCTTTTGTCCGGCTAACAGAAGCGTATGTGTATGTTTCTTTAACAGAAGCGTATGTGTATGTTTCTTTTGTCCGGCTAACAGAAGCGTATGTGTATGTTTCTTTTGTCCGGCTAACAGAAGCGTATGTGTATGTTTCTTTTGTCCGGCTAACAGAAGCGTATGTGTATGTTTCTTTAACAGAAGCGTATGTGTATGTTTCTTTAACAGAAGCGTATGTGTATGTTTCTTTAACAGAAGCGTATGTGTATGTTTCTTTAACAGAAGCGTATGTGTATGTTTCTTTAACAGAAGCGTATGTGTATGTTTCTTTAACAGAAGCGTATGTGTATGTTTCTTTTGTCCGGCTAACAGAAGCGTATGTGTATGTTTCTTTAACAGAAGCGTATGTGTATGTTTCTTTAACAGAAGCGTATGTGTATGTTTCTTTAACAGAAGCGTATGTGTATGTTTCTTTAACAGAAGCGTATGTGTATGTTTCTTTAACAGAAGCGTATGTGTATGTTTCTTTAACAGAAGCGTATGTGTATGTTTCTTTTGTCCGGCTAACAGAAGCGTATGTGTATGTTTCTTTAACAGAAGCGTATGTGTATGTTTCTTTAACAGAAGCGTATGTGTATGTTTCTTTAACAGAAGCGTATGTGTATGTTTCTTTAACAGAAGCGTATGTGTATGTTTCTTTTGTCCGGCTAACAGAAGCGTATGTGTATGTTTCTTTAACAGAAGCGTATGTGTATGTTTCTTTAACAGAAGCGTATTTGTATGTTTCTTTAACAGAAGCGTATGTGTATGTTTCTTTAACAGAAGCGTATGTGTATGTTTCTTTAACAGAAGCGTATGTGTATGTTTCTTTAACAGAAGCGTATGTGTATGTTTCTTTAACAGAAGCGTATGTGTATGTTTCTTTAACAGAAGCGTATGTGTATGTTTCTTTAACAGAAGCGTATGTGTATGTTTCTTTAACAGAAGCGTATGTGTATGTTTCTTTTGGGTTTTTTTTTTCCATCCCTAATTTCTTGCTACTTGTTGGTGTTCCTTCTCTTTTTGCAGAAGTCTCAATCGCACGCTCCAGTCAGGAGGAGAGACGCTGTGGGGGTAAGTGTGTGTGTGTGTGTGTGTGTGTGTGTGTGTGTGTGTGTGTGTGTGTGTGTGTGTGTGTGTGTGTGTGTGTGTGTGTGTGTGTGTGTGTGTGTGTGTGTGTGTGTGTGTGTGTGTGTGTGTGTGTGTGTGTGTGTGTGTGTGTGTGTGTGTGTGTGTGTGTGTGTGTGTGTGTGTGTGTGATAGAGAGTGAGAAAGAGAGAGAGAAAGACGAAAAAGAACACTTGATGAACACAAATAAAAAGAAGAATTAACCTGCTTGGATTATTCTGGTTTCAAATTGTTGGATAGAATTGGTTTTAAACTTTCCTAACTTTTGTCACAGGGTCCACTTGTACACACAATATATACAGGGAGAGAAAGAAAGAAAGAAAGAAAGAAAGAAAGAAAGAAAGAAAGAAAGAAAGAAAGAAAGAAAGAAAGAATAAGAAGAGTCATAGACATAAAGGATAAGTGACAGATATTCTTCTCAAATAATAAGTCAATCTTAGCACTTTTCCAAAATAAGTTATGAAATATTTCACACATCAAAAAGATGCTTATATAGCACACAATGACCTCGTCACACTGTCTTTAGCAGCAGCAGGGTGGCCATTTCCACTTCACTCCATTCAAGAAGAGAATGTTCTTCAAAAGTCTAAAATAGAAACCTTTTTATAGACTTCATCATTACGTCTCACCTCCTCTCTCTCTCACCTCCTCTCTCAGGCTTCTCTTGCTGCATGTCATCTTCCTCTCTTTGTCCATCACACACTTAATTGCTCTCCTCCCCCTCTCTCTCTCTCTCTCTCTCTCTCCTCCCCAACAGATTTCAACGTCTTCCACATGATCGCCGTGGGCCTGAGCAGCTCCATCCTGGGCTGCCTGGTCACCCTCCTGGTCTACTCGTACTGCCAGCGCTACCAGCAGCAGTCGCACGACGCCACCGTCATCCACCCCATCTCCGCCGCGCCGCTCAACACCAGCATCACCAACCACATCAACAAACTGGACAAATACGACTCGGTGGAAGCCATCAAGGTCTGTGGCCGTTTCAAGGAAACGTCCAGTATGCGGCGTTTCGTTTTTTCGAGCGAGTCGGGAAGTAGATCGTCTTGTGTGTCATGAATCACTGTCGTTCAATGAATCACTGTCGTTCAATGAACAACGGTTTCCCTTTTCCGTCCGGGAAACAGTCTCTTACTGCATGGCTCTCACCGTAGCATATCACCTCTTGACGCTCTCTCTAACGTGTAATCTATAGACAGCCGTGCATACGTCTTCTCTCTGTGTGTCTCAGTCTGTGACTCTGCTCTGTCCTGTGTGTCAGTGGCCCATACACTGCTTTCTCATAACATGATGTGATCAGTAACCAGTGCATAGGTTACCAGGGTCTATTAGGTTTAGCAGCTACACGTCTCCCTGTTGAGTCTGGTTCTTCATGTCGTTATTAGTAGACAGATAGACGACCCAGAGCTAGTGACAGAGATCCAACTGCCGCCTCGGAACAGACAACAGCCTCTTATGCACTGAGAGCGTCTCGTCAGGGCTGTAGTGCTAGGTAGCTATGCTGATTAATGCTTGTCCCCAGCTACGCCAGGCTCCAGCTGGTCTTATAGAGAGCCAAAGTGGAACGTCACTTCCTACTTCACTGTACCAGATATTTTCATCCGCCATTTATTTTCCCATAGACATTTCGTAACATGCTTATAAAAATAGTTTTACTTGTTCAAACCAAACGGTTCAGATACATTTAGAAACAGGAGAGATCGCATAACATTTCAATCAGACCAAAACGTTAAAAAAAAAAGGAAATATTTTTTCTATGTTGTTTTTTTAAGTTTTGGTCTGAGTGAAATGTTCTATGGTCTCTCCCGATTCTAAATATAGCTGAACCGTTTGGTTTGAACAAGTAAAACTATTTTTATAGACTATAGATAGGTCAGGAGAAAAGGTGGAGGTTTATTGGCGGAGACTGTTAAAATGTGAAATTGAGTTAACAAAAGGAAGAAAAGGGGAAACTTATTTTTCTCAAATGAAAGCACTTTTAAGATGCACATTTTTCCAGAGCACTCTGTTGTATGTTATTTTTAAATGCAGCCATTATTTTACTTGAAATGAGAAAAGAACATGTATTTATTATTAGTGTAGGCTAGTTATTTATCATTAATCCAGTTAAATATGAAAACTGTAAATAAACATTGTTGATGTTTATTTTGATTTAACATTCGGCCGTTGACTACATGCAGACATTGTACCATTAGGCTACTGCAATCATTGACGTAGCCTAAGTTCAATGGCACTGAATCATAACGCAAGCTACGTTACAATGTTTGTAACCTTTGCTTGATGAAGTTTTCTCTAACTGGACCTCTATGAATTTTAATTGACTGCCCCTGTTATAGATCTGTGACTATAATGGTATTTCAAAAAGTTATACGATGCAGACTAATGTGCTAATG
This sequence comes from Poromitra crassiceps, assembly GCF_964638095.1. Lineage (NCBI taxonomy): Eukaryota > Metazoa > Chordata > Actinopteri > Beryciformes > Melamphaidae > Poromitra > Poromitra crassiceps. The sequence goes on from NC_139624.1 coordinate 74,306,192, forward strand.
TGTTTATGCAGCATTGCACCAGTGGAAAATAAAAAATACCCGGATTTCTGTTTGCAATGCTACAAAACACTGATATAAAAGTTTAATTCAAATATGCCACTGAGAGAGCGCCGACCCCTTGGCTCAGAGCAAACTTGTCAGAATGTAAATTTCATTGCAGAATAAAGATTTGTGTTCATCAAGTGTTCATCCGTCATGCAATTACAGTCTAGCCGGTGAGCATAATGCAGTTTTCCATTGTCGCAGATATGAATATGGACAGTGCAGGGAAAATACAAAAGGAGCATGACAAATGAATAACTGTGTAATTTTACACAAGCACATTCTGCCTCCAATCTCACTCACTGAGCTAAATGGTTAAGATGCTGAACTGAATATTTAAGTTGAGTGTAAAGCTGTGTAAATGGCTCCTCTGAGTGTTTAAGGATATGAAAACCTGACGATATATTTCAACATGAGACGTTTTAGCTCTAATCCTGATGTTACTGACACATTAGTCCTGATTGTTATGCACAGTGTGTCAGTTTCATAGGAGACAGATATGAATCATATTGCTATTCTTGGCTTAACTGGATCCATTCAGCCAAACGAATATGAGTTTATAATCACAAAGCTATGTTGCCGTCCAGGCTGTAGTTGTATGTACAGTTTGTTATATTTCCAGGCTTCCTAGATGGCAGGATATTATGGCCTTACAGTGCAAACACACCAGACGCTGAAGCTCCAGTTTCGCCGTGCGGTCTATTTTTTTTGGCGCGAGCCGTGAGTGATCGTGGTCGAGCCAGGCAGGAAGTGAGAGTCGGTATAAGTTGTGACCAGCGCGGAGCAAAAGCAAAGTGCGTCTTGGTGTGAACGGCCCGAGCTCTCCTGCTAGAGGAGAATTGACGCTTGGGCGGGGGGGCTTTGGGAGCGGGGGTGTGTTTGCACCGTTAGGGTTCCTCTGTGGCTCCTCTGAGGATGACATGTTCATTCCTCTCCTCCTTGCAGCCAGATGTGTCGGTACTCTTGCCCTTGGACGACCCCGGCATGCGCCAGCCTCTGTCTGCTAACATGGGGGTGTCCATGCGTGGCCTGGAGATTTTCTACTAACCGCTGAACTCTGACCTCTACAACATCCCGCCTCTTGACCCCCCCAACAACTCTTGAACCCCAACCACTACTTCCTCTTCCCCACCGCGCCCCTCCCGCCTCCTGTGGCACTTCCTGTGTGTGGCAGGTTGGAGTACAGACTCTAGTTTCTCTTTCTCTGCTCGGACCCCTCCATCCCCTCCCTCCCCCCCCCCCCCCCCCACACCCCCCCTCCCGCCAGGCTTGTGAGAAGGCAGTGTATTCCTCCCTCATTTTTCTCTCTCGCCATTTGCATGTTCTTCCTTTTCCTTGTTTGTCTTCCTTGTTTTCGTCCCTCTAATTTGACCAGTCCGGGTGGTTTTAATTTGACGGGTTAGCGCTGAGACAGGAAATGCATCGCAATGCTGTTTTATCACGTTCCTCCGTTACCTCTCTCGATATCACTAATGCCTCTCCGTTGTTTATGCAGATTTTGTTTACTGCGTCAAAAAAAACCTCTGTAATCACTCTTCAGCCAATTAGAGAGCGTTAAAGGCACGGAGACGTAGTAGATGCTGCTAACAACCGTCTTAGCACAGCTGTTTAAAAGCGGCCACGGGGCCACCTGGGGAGATACATAACCGTCTCCAGGCCGCCGGGGAGTGTTGATTACAATTTCCTTTGTGTGCACATCACATAATGGGATAGAGGCAAAACACATGAGTGTTTTTTGTCCATTGCACGCATTCCCTATCAGTGTCAGTCAGAAGCATAAATCAACTGGAAACGCAGTGTCATCAAGTGTTGAATTACCCCGCCCCGAGGGACTCGCTGCACACATTTCTGCAAAGGCTGGATCTGCACACATATCCATTTGGCAAATTGCTGACGTGGTATCGAGCATATAGCATCAGCAGCTCGTTCAGTGTGTCGTATCGAGCATATAGCATCAGAAGCTCGTTAAGTGTGTCGTATCGAGCATATAGCATCAGAAGCTCGTTTAGTGTGTCGTATCGAGCATATAGCATCAGAAGCTTGTTAAGTGTGTCGTATCGAGCATAGCATCAGAAGCTCGTTCAGTGTGTCGTATCAAGCATAGCATCAGAAGCTCGTTCAGTGTGTCGTATCAAGCATACAGTATAGCATCAGCAGCTCGTTCAGCGTGTCGTATCGAGCATACAGTATAGCATCAGCAGCTCGTTCAGTGTGTCATATCGAGCATACAGTATAGCATCAGCAGCTCGTTCAGCGTGTCGTATCGAGCATACAGTATAGCATCAGCAGCTCGTTCAGCGTGTCGTATCGAGCATACAGTATAGCATCAGCAGCTCGTTCAGTGTGTCATATCGAGCATACAGTATAGCATCAGCAGCTCGTTCAGTGTGTCGTATTGAGCATAGCATCAGCAGCTCGTTCAGTGTGTCGTATCGAGCATACAGTATAGCATCAGCAGCTCGTTCAGTGTGTCGTATCGAGCATACAGTATAGCATCAGAAGCTCGTTCAGTGTGTCGTATTGAGCATAGCATCAGCAGTTCGTTCAGTGTGTCGTATTGAGCATAGCATCAGCAGCTCGTTCAGTGTGTCGTATCGAGCATACAGTATAGCATCAGAAGCTCGTTCAGTGTGTTGTATTGAGCATAGCATCAGCAGCTCGTTCAGTGTGTCGTAGCGAGCATACAGTATAGCATCAGCAGCTCGTTCAGTGTGTCGTAGCGAGCATACAGTATAGCATCAGCAGCTCGTTCAGTGTGTCGTATTGAGCATAGCATCAGCAGCTCGTTCAGTGTGTCGTAGCGAGCATACAGTATAGCATCAGCAGCTCGTTCAGTGTGTCGTATTGAGCATAGCATCAGCAGCTCGTTCAGTGTGTCGTATCGAGCATACAGTATAGCATCAGCAGCTCGTTCAGTGTGTCGTATCGAGCGTACAGTATAGCATCAGAAGCTCGTTCAGTGTGTCATAGCGAGCATACAGTATAGCATCAGAAGCTCGTTCCGTGTGTCGTATTGAGCATAGCATCAGCAGCTCGTTCAGTGTGTCGTAGCGAGCATACAGTATAGCATCAGCAGCTCGTTCTGTCTGTCGTAGCGAGCATACAGTATAGCATCAGAAGCTCGTTCAGTGTGTCGTAGCGAGCATACAGTATAGCATCAGAAGCTTGTTCAGTGTGTCATATCAAGCATACAGTATAGCATCAGAAGCTCATTCAGTGTGTCGTATCAAGCATACAGTATAGCATCAGAAGCTCGTTCAGTGTGTCGTATCAAGCATACAGTATAGCATCAGCAGCTCGTTCAGTGTGTCGTAGCGAGCATACAGTATAGCATCAGAAGCTTGTTCAGTGTGTCGTATCGAGCATATAGCATCAGAAGCTCGTTCAGTGTGTCGTATCGAGCATAGCGTCAGAAGCTCGTTCAGTGAGGCCATTTACACCTGGCGTTAAACATGCGTTTTCTGCCATCAGATTGCAATCAGATTGTGCTTGACCACATTAGCCTGATTTCATTTACACCTCGCGTTAACATGCGTTTTTCCTTCCAGATAACTTATTAACACCCAAAATGGTTGTCCTCTCAATCCACATACAGTTGCTGTATCCAGATTGAGAGGACACATTGCATTTACACTTGTGTTCAATGTGTACACAATGCGTCCCCGACCACGTCCGGGGGTGGTTTGGCCGATCAGATTGCAATCCATCTTCAATGTGTCTTGGGGGCATTTACACCTGGCATTTCAAGTGGTCAAGCACAATCTGATTGCAATCTGATGGCAGAACATGCATGTTAACGCCAGGTGTAAATGGCCTCAGTAGTGTGTCGTATCGAGCATAGCATCAGCAGCTCGTTCAGTGTTTACCATTATGTCACACACAGGGACAGAGAGATGCCCCCAAAAATCACTCTCTCCACTGATCGATTTTGATGCTTTCACGTGTCCTAGAGGACCAACAGTCTGAGGGCCATAAAAGCCTGCTGATGTTGGCTATTAGAGATGACAGAGGTGGACATACAGATGCGCATCAAAATAATGTAGCCCTGTAGTGGTTTTTTCTCATTTTTTTCCAGCCTGTTTGCTAATGCTTTGACCTTGCTCTATAATGTATGTTCCATTCACTGAGCGGCCTCCCATTGATTTGTGTTGCTATTCTCCTATAAGCTCAAAAGCCCTTTTATTTATTTTTCTTTTTATGGATTTGCTTTACCTTGCCATCTGGGCTGAATAATCACTTGATTCATGTCTTCACAAAGAAGTCCTCACTGACTCGTCTCTCTCTCTCTCTCGTTTCCTCTCTCTCTGTCTCTTTGATTCACAGGCCTTCAATAAGAACAATCTGATTCTGGAGGAAAGAAATAAGTACTTCAACCCACAGCTTGCCGGGAAGACCTACACCAACGCATACTTTACCGACCTCAACACCTACGATGACTATTAACCCCCCCCCCCCCCCCGATTTGGCGATCCAGACCTCCGTCACACAGAGCGGGGACACAATCCAGACCTCCATCACACAGAGCGGAACACCCACCCCTATCACCCATTTGGACTTTTGTGACTTTCGTTGCGCGTTGTAATGAGATTGGTGACACCATGCGCGGGACAGGCCCACTCTTGAGACTCTACGGCAGCTGCTATCTGATGACAATACAGACACGCAGCCATGCAAAACAGAGGGAAATGCCCACTTTCTCTCAGGTGCCTTTGGGGTACACTTGGACAGCTCAACTTTTGGGGCTACAACAATTAAGTCATCTTGGCTTGACTTGAGAAATGGACAACTGGATTTCTGTTTTTCCCAATTATGGACAAAAAAGCGGAACATTATAAATAAGAAGGAGAGAACTCGAAGAGATTGTCGGGATCGATCTCTTTTTATCTTTCCTACGACGCCTCTAAAAACACACCTGTACGTGGAATGAGGGACATAATCACACAACTGCTTTGCATGACTTCATCTGACGTGTTTTCTCTGTCGTTCTGTTTGGTTTGCATGGTCGACCGCATTCCAGGGTTTTTGAGGAACTTGCAAGCAGCGTCTGCAGGTCTTATAGGTTCAGGACTGGTTTTTGTCTGTTGTGTCCAGCGATGGGAATCGCAGAAAGAAAGGCTGTGGAGAAGATGCCTGATGACTTTGACCATTCTATTACTACAGTCTTCTGGGTCAACATCCATGCCCACAGACCTAGAATCAGGATGTAGATCTTTGAAGTCTGTGGTCAGGTTTGTTCATGTTTCTTTTTTCTTTCTTTTTTCGTATTGTATCGTATTGTATTGTTTCGTTAACCCCCCCCCCCCCCCCCCCCCTTTCTTACTAGTCCATTAGCCTGGTAAACCACCCGGATCACTTGAACTCGCATTCTGGGAACAGAAGGTGAGCTCAGGTGATCCAGATGGTTTACCAGGGCTCTTGCAGGGTCTAGCAGCTAGCAGTGGTGATTTTATTTTATTTTTGATTTGTTTTGCTTTTATGGTCTTGTACAGTAAGTTCAGTTTGAAGCCGATGTCTGTAGTTTTTCTAAATACATTTATTCAATGTCTCAACTGAACAAAGAACAAAAAATAATCCTTTTGAAAAGAAGAAATGGTTTATGTGCGTTCAGAAGAAGAAAAAAAAAAGATCAGGAATATTCGTGATGGCCTGCATCAACTTCAGTCTTTGTCACCGTATTTTTTATATTTTTTGTAAAAAAAAAAGCATTTTGATAGTGTTTGTTATTCCTTTGGCTTCTGAGTTGAATTATGTAATTTGTGTGGGCAGGAATGTGATGGCATTTACTGTACAGACGATTCTCCTGGACCCCAACCAGAGCGCTACTCATATACTATAAGACGAGTTTCATTCATCGAGCTGAGATTATTCTGTTCAAAGTGTACATTCATAACCAAATATTAGGTTATTCAATGGTTCAGTTGTAACTAACTCTTTTTTTACATGTTTGCTTGTGTTTATTGTGCATAAATTAAAAACTGCTTCGTATACAACAGCTTTGTCAGCGTGTGAGTCAGAAAGAGTAATTATGACTCAATTATTTTCCATAACCTCTTTATTTGTAAAGCTTTGATGTTGCCTCTCCACAACTTTGAATCCACCCCGCTCCACCGAGCTGACTGCAAATGGAATGGAACGAGTTGACAATTCAGGATCGCTTTGATGTCTTTGATTCATAATGTTTATTTTCTCCCTGAATAATTAATGATCTAAAGATGGCAACAACTTGAAACTGGAAATTGGTCCCTCCCCTCTTTAGAGGAGTGTTCCACGGGGGGCTCTGCGCGCTGACGAATGGCATCCACGGCGAGGGAAGGATACCTGAAGGGTGGAAATGTTGTGAGGCAGCGGGGTAAAGGTGGAGGGGGCGCCATCTGAAGTCCAAACTCTAATCTGTATGACGCGGCACAGCGCCCCATGCCGTGTTGTTCTCCATCAACCTTCAACCTGACGTCCCATCTGTGTGCAGAGGGTAATGGAGGGGGTGTTATTAATCACCCTGCTGTTTGGGTGTGTCTGTGTGTGTGTGGGGGGGGGGGGGGGGACTGATCCAAGACCAATCCACAGCCCCGCTCCACCTCTTCAATCTCTCCCTCTTTACCTTGACTTCAACTCTTACCTGAGAGAGCAATGCAGCAACTGACACACAGTTGCCGGTGTGTGTGTGTGTGTGTTTTGTTTTGTTTTAGTGGGTTGTCACGTGTGTGTGTGTGTGTCTGTGTATAGGGGCAAAGGAAGCATTGGTGTATGTACAAGTGTGTGTGTGTGTGTCTGTGTGTGTGTGTGTGTGTGTGTGTGTGTGTGTGTGTGTGTGTGTGTGTGTGTGTGTGTGTTGCAGGGTTCCTAGCCAGGCTAAAAAATTTGACATCTAGCTGTAAATCAGGGATGGGCAGCTTTGATGATTGACGAGAGGGCCACACACAAAATGTCTCCGCTTACCAGAGGGCCAGATTGTGACCGTGCACTTCCACCAGTAGCCTACTGTAACACCATCACTCCCAAATATAGCTACTAATTTGATGAAAAGGACTGGTAATCAAAGTTTATTATACCAACATTTATATTTTTCATATTCAAATTTAGTAATTCTTCCATTCAGATGACACCAGAATCTCTAGCTTTAAAACAGCCCGCTACAGCAATTTGATGGGGTACATCATATCATCAATATGTCAATATGACAATGTGCATCCTGGATATATGCTAACATTAAACAGTACGTGGATGGACAATGCTAACGCAATTACAGCCATGTTCTGGGTTGTACAGTAAAATAAAAACAGATTTTGGTAGTCTAACCTAACCTAACCAAAAACGTCCGCCTTGTAAAAGAAAATAAAAAATGAAATTGACCAAGGGGCCACACTGAGTGAGATCGGGGGCAACTGGCGAGCCACCAGTTGCCCACCCCTGAATCAACATTAATCTGGTGTGTGTGTGTGGGGGTGACTTTATGACAGTCTCTGATAACCTTTGATGGTTAAAGAAAATGTTTCATTGATTTTTTTAACAAGCAGATAAGTGCTTTTGCTTTGTCTTTTATTTTAGACCTTTCAGGCGTTTTATGCTTTATTGACAGACGTATAGTGAGAGAAAGACACAGAGGTGTGGGAGAACATGCAACAAATGACCACAGGCCAGATTTGAACCCGGGTCACTGTGAAGGACTGAGCTTACATTGCATTACGTCATTACATACATTGTACATACTCAAGCCAATGAGCCAATGAGCCTCTTCTGACCATAATTTTAAAGTAATTACTTCATTCAACAGCCAATCAGAAACAATCCTCAGACAACAGACAGGTAGGTCTGTGTGTTTTTCTGTGTGGTCAGTGCAGTCGTCTGTGTTCTGGTAGACCAGGGGTCAAAACCTGCTGTGGGAACCCTCCTTTGCAGTATAGCTTATTGAAGAACATTATTTTAACACTTTAATATCTAAGTGTGATAAAAACAAAAAATGGGTTGTTACAGTATGCCTATTGCCACTTGTATTTAAATACAAACTTTTCTGCTATCTTAGGATGTGTGCACATCCCGGGCTTGACCTTACAAACCTTACCTCAGTAGGCAGCTGACATACACAGTGTGCCACCAAGGCACTGCCACTGCTGTTGTGTTTCTCCTCTGTTGTTGGGCAATTTGAGCAATTAATCACCAGCAATGTCTGTAATATAATTGAGCTTCTAGTTAACTAAGCTGATCTACGAGTCTAATGTCTATTTGCGTGATGTCCATCTTGCAGTCATGCAGTCTCTCCTCAGCAACAGCCAGGGCTGCGGTGGCTCAGAGGGTTGAGTGAGGAGAGGACCCTATCAGGTTCTTTCCTTTATTTGCTGCATGTCCTCCCATCTCTCATCTGTCAATAAAATATATATTTTTTTTTAATTGAGGATGGGAGACAGAACATACTTTAGCATAAGTTAAATGAAATAACAAATAAAGTATATGATAATTACTTAGTGTTGTTATTATTACAAAACTATGATTATCTGCACTTTTTTTTTTACTTTTTTTTATTTACCATTAACCATTTTCAGAAACTTCCCTGAAAGACACAGAGACTGTGTTTTAACAGTTCAGAAAGTCTCTGAAATTTTTTACAGCTGAAATGTAACATTTTTAGCCTGGTTTAACCTTTTACAGCGGGCTCCCGACTCCTCATCAAACTCTGTCTACTCTCTTTCTTTATAACTTTAGTCAGCCATGGGCGGATTTAGCGGGGGGGCCGGGGGGGCCAGGCCCCAGGGGTTAAAAACAATGCTCACCATTGTAAATCTCCATGTCACTTTCTGCCTGAATATGATCATAAAATTGATATCCACTTTGACAAGCATCACAGGTATCTCTTTGCTAAAGCTGTGACAGAGGGGCCTCTGACAGGGCCTTCCTGCAGCCGCCCCCTCCCTCTGGAATGTCCTCCCCAGTCACATCTAACAGGCCAAAACTCATTGTCTTTCATACTCATTATGTCATCTTTCCAAAAAAGGCTTCAAAACCCACCTTTTCACTGTTGCTTTTGACCTATAATCTTTTTTCTCTATCCATTTTATCTTATTTTAAAGTTGTTTTGTTTGTAAAGTGTCTTTGAGCACAGTCAAAAGCAACAGTGAACAGTGAAGCACTATATAATATAAATGTACCCATTAACATAAATGTAGTGTACATAATTACATTACTAATAGGGGTGCACCGATCGATTGGCAAGCAATCTGTATCGGCCGATTTTGACCTCAAATATGCAATCGGCTGATTGCCGATATTTCGGCTGATTGCCGATATTTTTTTATATTAATTTTTTTTTCTTATCTTTTTTTTATATAAAAAAAAAAGCCCTATCACTAATCAGGCTTTCCAACAATATAAAATACAATGCCAAGTGGTATTATTAAAGGGGAGAAATAATCAACCTAAAATAACGTTTCCAAACTTTTTTTGAGGAGTTTATATATCGGTGATCGCTGATCGGTAATCGGTGATCGGTCGATGATCGGTTGGGCAGATATTTCCCATAGGCGGTCGGCAATTGGTGATCGGTGGCAAAAAACGTGATCGGTGCACCCCTAATTACTAAACATCTACTCATATTCTAATATTTCTTATATTTCCATTCTTATACTTATTGAACAATAATTACAATAATGACTCTCTGATTAATAATACTAACAATAATAATAAAACAACAATAACAATAATCATGATTTTTTTATTATTATCTTATTATTATTAGCAGCCTAGTATTATTATTATTATTTTATTATTCAGAGACTAAAGCTTAATTTATACTTATTAGAAAGTGTCGCTCAGCACATGGTCGCAGACAAAAAAGAAAGTGTCGCTCATGGTGTTGCATTTATACTTCAGTGAACGTTCGCTTCTGTTTAACGGTCACGTGACACTCGAACGCTATTAAATGCTGACAGCCAAGAGAAGAGAGGGAACGCACAGTGAAACCACATCGGAGGCAAGATGTAACGTACTTGATTGCAGCCGCATATAAACGACACACAACTCACCTCCTCTCTCTCTCTGGGAAATGCACAATGTTCTTTGTGATTTTCACGAAGTCATAGATCAAGGACAGGCTGATAAAAATAGCGGAGACACGTTCATTCATTTCAATCGAGTGAAAACCAAAACAAGGAAGTCAAACGCATGCCGACTATATAGCCAATCAGACTTGCGCGATACTATGACGTAGTCAGCGACACTAGACATTTCACCAGGTAGCAGACACTGCTCGCAGACACTTGAAAGTGTCGACTCAAGTCCTCATTTCTGTCGGCGACCGTTTCAAAAGTGTCGGCAGACGAAGCATAAATTGGGCTTTATTGTTGTAATTATTGTGCAATAATAATTCCTCTCAATCTGGCTTCAAACGGCAAAAAAATAAGAAGAAACGACCAAAATTGTGCACACCTTCCCCCCACCCCTGCAGTATTGTCTGGTGGCCCCCCAAGTATAAAAGTTCAAATCCGCCCAAGTAGCCAGGCTAAAAAGTGGTCCAGAAATGTTTCCATCTCTACAAATAATTTTAACTCTATCTCTTTTTAGCATTAGTCACCTCTCCCCAATTCATCACAAGCTCGTGCTTCCATTTTAAAGATGAATTTCCTGCCTCACATTAATTGTTTTAGCTCCATGCTACCTTTATCACCCCCTGCTGGTCATTGGGATAAATTACAAAATGTATCTGGAATAAGAAATAACCACGTCTCAAGATGTCACTTACAAAGACAAAAAACCTTAGGCGGCCTTGGCCTCCCTAACTTTACATTTTAATTTTGGTCTTATGCACACATGCTCTTCATACCTGGTTTAACCCAGAAGCAGAGTGGCGTGATGTTCATTGGAGGACCAGATTGTTAGACGTGCAGACTTCAGGACATCATTTTCTCCAACATTCCTCTTAAAACCTGTAGATCCATGCAGCTATGGCCCTATAATTTCTCATCTTATCACCATATTTAGAACTGTTGAATCTCATGCCAACATATCATACAAATTCCATACTCATTTACCTTTGTTTAATAATTTCTCTCTTTGTTTTTTGGTTGTCGCCCGATCTCTTTCCCTTCATGGAAGAATAATGGCATTAATATTATCTCTGATATTACATTGGCTAATAGGCTTCGGGCATTTCAGGACCTTCAGTTTCATTATAATCTTCCTGCTTAATTATTTTTTATTTGCAACTTCGTAGTGCTTTATGTTCATACGGTGTTCCTTGGGGTGAAGAATTAAAAAGCTATCCCATACACAAAAGTTGTACATCCAAGACCACTAAGGGCTTCGTCTCTATTCTTTATACTCTTATCACCAAGGCCGCAGAAAAACCATCGCAAGCCAATGTTTGCTGGAGTAGGGATCTTTCCATTTCATCCAATATAATCAATTGGGATATGGTTTGGATTAATATAATTTTATCTACCAGGAACCCCGATCACCAATTGATTCATTATAACTACACCTATAGACTATACTTCACCCCTCGTAAATTATTTCAGATGAAACTATCTCAAAGCCATAACTGTACGTTATGCCCCCTGGCAACCCCTGGTACCTTTATACATAATGATCTGGGAATGCTCGGCTGTAGGGTTGCCACGAAGATGTCCGTAGTGCTCGGAGTCACTGTCCCTTGTTCTCCTGTTGTTCTGTTGTTGAATGATTTCACTGGGTTGAATGTATCCTTGAGGCAGAGGTGTTGGTTGTTGTTGGGCCACAAAAAAGGTAGCTCAGAGATGGAAGGCTCCTCATACTCTGCCTTTTGAACAATGGGCATCTTCAGCTGTGGACCTGGCTGTCGTGGAGATGTGTGGCCCGTATGCATGGCGCCAAAGTAGAAAATATGACGGCATGGAATGCATTTGTTGAAGCGGTGCGTGGGGGCCATGGGCATCTTCATGATAGCTAGGTTGTGACTGTCTTTTTCTCTCTCGCTTTTTGCTGAAGGGTGTATGTAGTACTGTGAGCTCATTTCTTTGTGGGCTTGTGGGTGGGTGGGTCCTGCGGGGAGGGGGATTATGTTCTGAGTGTATCTGCTTGTGTATCTATAGGTTTTATTTTTTGTAGATGTTTGTGGTCTCTTGTATTTGTGTTATGTAATTTTGTTTAAAAAAATGAATACAAAATCGTAAAAAAAATAATCTGTTAACATGTATGTTACATTCTGATGCCATGAAAAAACACTTGCTTGTATTATCAATCTATTTTTGTCTAAATTCAGAATGTTATTATTTAGTTTAGAAAAATGAATACGGTAGTCAGATAATCACAATAGAGAATAGTCTGGAAAAAAATATTTTGCCATACTCTCTTTTCCTTTTTCCTTACTTTTCCAGACCTGGAAAATACTAAAATCAAATTCCATACTTTTGCATACTTGTGTAGGAACCCTCTGGTGTTGGAGGGTGAGAGGGTGTAAATGTGTGCAGTTGATTGTCCTCAAAATGCTTTTTCAGACTGCTGAGTGCAAGTTGTGAACCGCACTGACCCCAACCAACCTCAACTGATATATGATTACTTGATGCACACATAAAATATGCACACACACACACACACACACACACACACACACACACACACACACACACACACACTTCTCCAGCCTTCTTCCATCATTCCATGAAGTTGCCAGCAGCATGATCTATGCAGCACTTAGTCAGTTGGACACATGTGACATTCCACATTGACAATGGGGCTGAGGACAATAAATGACTTTCCTAGAGTGGCATTTAGGGACTGGTAAAGGTCATAGCTAAAGGTCACAAGACAGGACTCTGCATAATTTGTGTGTGCGTGTGTGTGTGTGTGTGTGTGTGTGTGTGTGCGTGTGTGTGTGTGTGTGTGTGTGTGTGTGTGTGTGTGTGTGTGCGTGCGTGCGTGCGTGCGTGTGTGTATGTGTGTGTGTGTGTGTGTGTGTGTGTGTGTGTGTGTGTGTCGCAGGGCACACACCTGCTTGCACATGCACATTCTTAGTAAGACCAATGATCACAGTGGACATGTGTCTTTGACACTTATTTCTGTTATTCTTCATCATTTTGAGCTACACATACTTATTGTCCTTGGGTCCAGAGTCAGACCTTCGAAGTATAACGAGTTGACAATTCAGTCTGATATGCAGGCTAGAATTGTCCAATAAACTAAACTTATCTTAAATCTTAACTTCTTGATGTTCAAGCATTATTTGAGATGCTCTAGTATGATAAAAAAAAAAAAAAACATCCCATTTGCTGGGATAACCTCATGAGCATGAGGAATCCAAATACTGTAGCTGGCATATAGCAATATTAACAAGGATATTGATGAATATAAACATCTTGTCCTATAAGTTCTGTTTACATGTTGATTATTAAATTTTCAGACGATACTGCCATCTTGGGTCTTATAGACACAGACACAGACATTTCGAGTTATAGTCTGGAGGTCGAAAGGTTTGTACAGTGGTGTGAGGACCATCACCTCATTGTAAATACAAAAAAAACAGAGGAAATTATTTTTGATCCAGGGCACCTGGGGGATCATTCCCCAGTGTTAGTCCACAATGCCCAAATTGCCCAGGTCCATTCATACAAATACTTGGGTGTACATATTGACTGTAATCTGTCTTGGAATGTCCATGTAAACTCTGTGTGCTCTAGGATCCAGCAGCGACTGTACTTCCTGCGACGACTCAGGGTGTTTGGGGTCGGACAGAGGATTTTGTTATTATTTTATCATGCTGTTATAGAGAGCATTTTTCGTTACGGTATGTCTGCTTGGTTTGGCAACTTACCAGTTAAGCTGAAATCACAAATAAATAGACTGGCCCATACTGCAATGAAAGTGATGGGGGTGAGGGAGCACCCCTCCCTTCAAATACTCTTTGAGGAAACTGTAATCAGACAAGCTAGGAAGATCATTGCTGACCCCTCTCATGTCTTGTATTCAGAATACGAACTGCTTCCATCTGGCAGGCGTTACAGAGTCCCAATCAAGAACAAAAAAAGACACCTCAACAGATACAAATACTCTTTCATCCCCATATCAGTCAGTCTCCTAAACTCAGGTCATAGGTAATGTATTGTTGATTGTACTGTAAATTATTGATGTTTGCACTTTGGTTGTGTATTTGCTAGGGGTGTCACGATACACTCAGTTCACGATACGATACGTATCACGATACTGGGTTCACGATAACGATACGATACGATACGATTTTAACAATATTTTTTTAAACTTGAATAATGACAATATATGACTGGAAAAGTAGTATTTTATTTGAAATGCACAAATACAAAACATGCTGTTGTGGGAAATTGTTATTACAATAACAACTAGAAAAAACATGAGATTGGAGATAAGGCTTATCTTGAAATAGAATGAGTTACACCATCACTTAGATTTACTTTGAACTAAAAGGTTTCTCAGCAGTATAAATTCTCATTATGCATCTTCAGTTTTTCTTCAAACTCAAACAACAAGACTTTTCTTAGTCTATTTTTTATGCATCTTCAGTTTTTCCTGTCAAGTAAATAGTTTTGCCAGAAACTCAATTGAATGGTTTCTCTCCTGTATAACTTCTCATGTGTCTCTTCAGAGACTTGTTCAACTGAACTACTTTCCACACATTGAACTTCAACAAACAAAGACGTTTCTTTGTCTACTTTTGGAAAAAAAAAAAAAAATGTTTTTTTTTTTTTTTTTTTTTTTTTTTTTCACGATATGAGATTTCATCTCAACGATACATATCGTGACGTTTTACTATCGCGAAATTTCGTGGGACGATATATTGTGACACCCCTAGTATTTGCACATGTCGGCACTGGTGTGCTATGCACTATTGTTTTTTTTGTTGTTGTTTTTGTTATGGCACTGTGTACCTATGTGGCAGCCTGTATGTCCAAGACAAATTTCCCTCGGGACAAATTAAAATAATCTTGAATCTTGAAATCTTGGATTCACCATACTGTATATTGTGAATTTGGTATGAGGTGCAGACCCTACAGTCAATGGTTCCCAATCTTGGTGGGGTCGTGTGGAATTAAAATTGGGTCACCTGAGATTATTATTATTGTTGTTGTTGTTGTTGTTGTTGTTGTTGTTGTTGTTGTCATTAGTGTGATTATTATTAATTATATTTATTTGTTTATTTATTATTCTTATTTTTTACACCACACACAGTTTAAAACTAGCGAAGAAGATTATGGCCTCGTGTGAAAATATTATTTGAGGTCAGAATTCTGAGGGAAAAAGTCAGAATTCTGAGATTAAAGTCAGACTTCTGAGTTTAATGACACAATTTTGAGAAGAAATAATGTCAGAAACAATATGTGGAGCTGGGGGATCCAAATATACTAAACAAATTAAACTAAATTCTCAGATTAAAGTAATAATTCTCAGATTAAAGTCATAATTATCACATTAAAGTCATATTCTGAGAAAAAAAATCAGCATTCTGATTTCAATGTCAGAATTCTGTGGAAAAAAGTCAGAATTCAGAGTTTAATGTCAGGATTATGGGATTAAAGTCAGAATTCTCAGATTGAAGTCAGAATTCTGGGGGGGAAAAGTTAGCATACTGTGATACATGTGACATCACTGATGATGTCACTGATGATATTATCGAGGTTGTACCGAAATGTGAATGTCTGGGGTCCCTAGATTTGTGTGATGCCAAAGTGGGGTCACAAGCCAAAAATGTTTGGCAACCCCTGCCCTACAATATGAGGTCTATATCTGGGATTCTCTGTGCATGTAACCATATTGGTGGAGTATGCAGGTAAATGAGCAGCCTGTACACAGAGGCCCCTGAGTGACCAACAAGGTGAGTGAGTGAGATTGTTCCTGTCAGGCAGGTAACAGAGCATAAACACCCCATTAAACACCTCCTTCTCCACGGAGAGCACATTTCCTCTCATTCACACGGATCACTGTGCTTCAGACTGGCCTTTCAGCTCTTCCCTGAGCACACCCACCACCCTGTCTGTCAGCATTGTAATATCAGCACGACTAACTATAAAAAGCCAAAGTGGAACATCACTTCCTGCTTCAGCACTGTACCAGAGATTTTCATCCGCCATTTATTTTCCCATAGACATTTCGTAAAATGCCGCATAACATTTCACTCTGACCAAAACGTTTAAAAAAAATGCGGATTTAAAGAAAATATTTTTTCGATGTAGTTTTTTAAAGTTTTGGTCTGAGTGAAATGTTCTATGGTCTCTCCCGATTCTAAATATAGCTGAACCCTTTGGTATGACCAAGTAAAACTATTTTTATAAGCATTTTACGAAATGTCCATGGGAAAATAAATGGCGGATGAAAATCTCTGGTACAGTGCTGAAGCAGCAAGTAGGCGGTTACTTTGCCTCTTTATACAAATACCACAAGATGGGCTCCTTAGACCCCAAGTTACCTTTTTTAACTGAAAGAGAGTGGGCACTCCTGCTCTTTTGGTCAATGCCAGTCATTTGTGACTTCTTTTTTCCCTTTACTTTATTCTCTTCAGGGAAGTCTCACCGAGAGCAGTGCTCTCTTTTTCACCAGTGCCCTGTTCACCTTCACACACAGAAGCTGACCAGTCAAACCACAGTCTGATCTACTGGCCAGTGGCCACTGATCAACTCCACTAGAGCGGTTGGGGTTAAGGGCCTTGCTCAAGGGCACCTCAGTGGTGGTAATAAGGGAGGGGTGAGCGCTGGCTTTCCCCATCCAGATTTATCCTGCCGGTCCCAGGGATAGAACCGACGACCTTCCGGTCACAAGCTCGCTTCTCTAACCTTAAGGCCACCACTGCTCATTATGGGGGGAATGGAAACTATGAGATGTGACTGATAGAACAATCTGGGAATCAGGAGTCTATATTAGTCTGATGATGACTAATAAGAACTCTGGGGCAGACGATATTTCTGGGTTTCCGGTGTAGAGCGCACGTCTGGAACCAAGACTTGGGCTTCCGTGCACGGCATTGATGCGGGAATGGAGATGGAGTTGATCGATCCATACTTTTTGTAAGCATTTTAGGTCCAGATGACATTTCGGCGAATCTCTACAAACAGATAGCTGCATAATGAGACATCGGACTGTAAACAATGATGGAAGCGGAAGTTTCGGCACGGATGTCCGCTCTACACCGGAAAACCCCAAATATCGGCCATCTGTGTCGTGTCCCCGAGCTTATTAGCCGTCAGACTGAAAGACTCGCGGTGCCCAGATTGGTGATAGCACGGTCTGAGCTGGGATGCGATCCCATGCAGCTAGCAGAGTATGTCATGAAAAATGTTCGGGTTCAGGGAGAAAACACAGTGATAATAAATATGCTAGTGTGTTATTTTTGTACAAGTTGGAAAAAGTGATGGAGTAGTTGACCAAACGACCCCAGGGAAGACAACTGAACAATTTATGAGCTGTCAGGAAATGTTATGGTCTTTGGCAGTAGAAAAATAGTGGTGATTATTACTGATGCCTGTCATGGAATCCTCATGTTTATCTGCACACACAAACGCATAGACACTATAGCTGCTTTTCCTTTCACATTTGCACCATTACTGTGTGCCTTGGCTTACACGGTATCTCTACTCACCTGAAGCAAAGGTGAGAGACCCTGCGGAGAACACTTCAAAGACCTAAGAATAGTCTTAACCTATCCTCCAGTGCAAACATTACAGCGTCGACTGGAGGATTTCCTCTCTTCTGGGTCTGATTTGGAGCAAACATTCCCCTATGCCGCTTCGATCTACTTTGACATTGTCGTGTATCCAAAGCAAACAGATGAGAGAGATGCTTCAAAAACCGCTTTAATCTCATAACGCCGCTTCTGCTTTAACTTCCCGAGCTTCCGGATGAGACAGGAGCCCGGTTTCTCCTCTATTCCCCACAGGAACCCTCTCTCCTCTCGCTATGCAGTCCCCGTCCCAGACAGCAGGGAGGCGCGTCTTCCAACAGCTCGAGCAAAAAGGCAGATATGTGTGGGTACAGAGAGGAAGCTGGCACGGCTGTGTGAGTTCCGTCATGCCAGACTGAAGGATGAATCTCACCATAGGCAGTAGGCTAATGCCATTCGAGAGATGGCACCGTAGATTCCGCCCCAAGACATCTGGATTCCCAGGTGCCCGTCCGCCGATCCGCATCTCAGCTGCAGGAAGCCGAAGAGTCCCCCACGGACGCCGAGAGCCAAACGCCGGCCAAGCTCCATTGAAGCTTATCAGCTCCAGCACGACCCTTTATGGGCCCTATTCACCTCAATCAAAGCTGTTATTTTCGGTAACGAGCCAAGATGGCGGATATCACTGTGTTCCAATTACCCACTATGCCTCCTCCTCCTCCTCCGTCTTTCCCTGCCAGCTCGCCCACCACAAGCCCCGATTCTCTTCCTCGTGGCCAGCTGCTCTGGCGCCGTTCCCCGTCCTCGGTCTCTGTGCAGGGGGAGACTTGTTTCAGAACAGAAGGGTTCTGTCACCGCTATAGCCTGGCTCTCAAGGGCTATTGATGACTGCCACCACGGTGTTTATCCTGTAATCTGCTCACACTGCTCAGTCTAGGATGTTTCAACAGTAGCTACTGGGATTAAGGTGTCTTTCTAAATCTCAATCATTGGTTATCTAGCGGTAAAGTAATCCATTAATTTACTCCAGCTCAGTAATCCAACCCCAAAGTTACTGCTTTTAGTAACTTTTGGATAATTCTGCACATAGAATTTTGAATAAACCGTCGTGAATATTTGTTCCAATTTACAATTCATTCGTGATCTGAATGATGTCATTATCATCTGCAATGAGAATGAGCAATTAATTCAAGCTATGTGAAATGATGTTTGGCAGGGAGGTACGGTGGTGCAGTGGTAAGCACTATCGCCTCACAGCTCGAAGGTCGTGGGTTCGATTCCCACCTGGGACGATGTGAACGCTGAAGGAATGCGTGCC
Source organism: Poromitra crassiceps (assembly GCF_964638095.1). Lineage (NCBI taxonomy): Eukaryota > Metazoa > Chordata > Actinopteri > Beryciformes > Melamphaidae > Poromitra > Poromitra crassiceps. Next base: position 74,325,136 of record NC_139624.1, read on the forward strand.
CGTCCGCATGTCCTCGAGTGCCCACCGCCCGGGTGGGGTCGTCAAAAGGGCCTTTCTGTGTGGAGTTTGCATGTTCTCCCCGTGCCTCCCGGGGGTTTCCTTCATATAGGAACCCCCTTCACAAAAACATGCAATATCCTGGTTGCTAATGTGGTTCCTCCTCTGGTCGTTAAGGGCGCCTGTTGAGAGGGAGGGGAACTGGTTGGAATAGCGTGATCCTCCCACGTGCTATGTCCTACTGGTGAAGCTTCCTCTGGCAGGTGAAAAGAAGCGGCTGGCTGACTGCCCATGTCTCGGAGGAAGCATGGAGCCAGTCTCGACTCTCCCCAGATCGGCAGAGGATGGAGTAGCAACCAGGATTGAGAAATCAAGTGAGCACTAATGGGGGATAAAATGGGATAAAAAATCGGGGGGAAAAAAAAAAAAAAATGATGTTTGGCACAATAACAATGGCTTGTTCTGTTCAAACATGTATGCTCCAACAAGTAATTGGTTCTTTTTTTCAAAGATATCTGGTCACTGTTTTCATTCTATTTCAGTGACTAACACACTTTTTAGTCGTGAACTATGTACAATGCAGAATACAAAATAGTTACTCATATGACTGTAATACCTTACACAGCCCTAAATATAATCCGACTAAGCACATCTTTGGTCAGGTATACAGCAATGCTTTTCATCTCTGGAAGACTCACCAGATAAGAGGTTAATATTCATACAAAGAATGACTCCAGCAGAATGTGAAGGACTGAATGGATATTTAACCGCAGTAGGAGAAACCACAACTTGTTTTTCCATTCAGTTTTATTCACATTTACTTCTTTGAACGAGTTCCTTTTCACATACGGAAGAGCAGGAAGCCACTGAAGTTGTTGCGGTTGACCCCATCTTCATAAACCACATGCAAAGTGGGAACTTGCATGTACACCATATCCCCCTTATCTAATACAAGAGTCAATGCATTGGACAAGAACGCATTGCCTCCATTACTGTGTCGCGTAATATACATTATTGTCATTGTCTGGTCATTGTGGTGAAGGCAAACTCCAAAAGGCCCACTACCCTGGTAAAAGGCAGTGAATCTGAAGTAGTAGCTCTGACTGGCGCGATGAATGTACCTGCATGAGATTAATATTGTATTAAGCATTGTAACTGTTAGCAATGTGAACAGTAAGTGTGCTGGGATGAGTTTGTTAGTCGAACTGTACCTGATGTTGGATTATAAGCATCGCCGATGTTGGTGAGGATACTGTTGTACTTCAATCTGGTTTCTGTGTCGAAGGGTCCCACCACACCACTGGTCAAGCCGACAGAGGCCACCTTGTCTGTGAATAAAGGGTTAGATTATCAGTGATTACATAATTGAGTGACTGCAATAGTCATTGTAGTAATAGTCATCTTTTGAAGCGTTTTCTGAAAATCGCATAAAAAAAACGCATTTACATTTCAAAAGTCATAAAAGTGATTCACGTTTGTGAAGATTATCCTGTTGAACACAAATGACCATTCCCATAAACTTTTGTTGACCACAGACCTTATTTTATGCATTTAAGTGAAATCCCCATTCTAAAACCCCATTCACTCTTCCCCGTAAGCTCCAACATGCTACTCCCAGACTCATTCCTGCAGTGCTCTATTCACCTTATGTTCCAACACAGGGGTCAGCCAGTTACTTCCTATTGTGTTGACACTTCCTGTGACAGTACGGTACTTTTAGTGAGCAGGTAAAACAGACGGTGTTTTGAACAGGAAGTCATAACACAACTGTGTCAAGTGGGCGGGGCTACATAAGGTGAATAGCTTCCAATGTTACCTGCAATCTCATTCTCCAGTTGCTCGATGCTAGTCTTGTGGAGCTGCAGTTCAGTCATGGTGCTGTTCAGGTCCAGTCTCAGAGCCACAGCTTCCCTCATGGTGATGTTCAGGTCCAGTCTCAGAGCCACAGCTTCCCTCATGGTGCTGTTCAGGTCCAGTCTCAGAGCCACAGCTTCCCTCCTCTGCTCCTCTGCTTCTTTCTCATTGGCTGCTATTCTCAAGCTCATATCAGACAATTTGGCCGCTTGTTCTGAGAGAGAAAAGAGAGAAAAGCTAAATAAAATGTCACATGCAACACATCAATTAACCCAGTTATTAATCATAATCATAATTTCAATAAATAATAATAATAATAATAATAATAATAAACAATAATAGACATCAGCATCATCTTCATCATTATCATCGTGACAAATGCTGTTTTCTCAAAATAAAAAGAGGAATTCCAGAGTAGGAGGTTAAAGGTCTTAATCAGTGCTACTTCTCTTTCTTGTGTGAAGGACTTTGTAATGTTTTTGTAAAATTCTATAAAAAACCCACCATCATATCATCATCATCATCACCATCATCATGTGGAGCATGTGGGCTCTGCGATTTTTGTCCCTGTCCTGCAAGTGATGTCACTCAACTAGAAGTGAGCAATTGTGCTTTGTGACATCACTGATGATGTCATAGGCATTGTGACATCATCAGTGATGTCATAAGAGCAATTGTGATGTCATTAGTGATACGAAGTTGTGACATCACCAGTGATGTCATAAGAGCAGGTGAGCCTGCAGAGCGGTCAAGCTGCAGGGCGGGCGAGGGAGCAAGTGAGCAGCCGTGCTGCATATGCAAGCTGCAGGGCCAGCTCGGCGAGCTGCAGGGCCCGAGCGCGCGTAGCGCACGAGATGCCTAGTTTTACTAATAAACTAATAAACCATATTAATATATTAGCATATTATTACTATGTACTATAATACTATGTATTCTCAATATACCTACATTCTCCAACTCCAGCTCTTCTACCTGGCTCTTGTGGAGGTGCAGTTCAGTCGCAGTGGCCCACAGCTCTCCTCTTAGCTTCATCACTTCCTTCCTCTGGTCATCCACGTCCTTCTCATTGGCCGCCAGTCTCTGTCCCAAATCTGCCAGTCTCTGTCCCATACCGGACAGTTCTGACAGTTCTGATTGTACTAGAAATATAGAGAGAAAAGGCATAAGCTGCTAGTATGTATCCAACAAATCCATTCACCAAAACTGGAGGTAGGTATAGCAATATCATAATAAAACTAAATCAACATGAAATTCCAGAGCAAAGCCTGATGCAAATTTCATTCATGATATCCCTCTAAATAAAATATATTAATCAATATTTGAAAAAAATGAACATGGAAACCACAGACAGAGACCTGTGGTTTACAAAATGTAAATCCTTTTTTTTTTACAAGGACACTACTAAACAACAAAATGGTCCCATAAATACAAAGTTCTTTCCTAAAAGCTGTTTGTAATTGTGCTGAATGAGGTTCTAACGTTGTTTCAGCCAGGAAGACTAATCTGCACATTCATTTCATCCTGCCTTCATATCTTGCACGCATGCTCAAAATAGTGCCTGTCACTTCCAGGCATGAATAATCAGCTGTTTGACAGATGGTTTCATCCATCCAATGGCATAGCGACACATCTTCACACACCTCCATTTGTAAGCCTATCACATGGCTGCTGTCCTTTTAAATATGTCTCTTTATATCAACTTCAGCGTTACCTCCTGCTGCAACTGCGTTGTCATCGCGCACCCCTCCACCTCCCCATTTTCACACAGGCTAGGCAATCGCATCAGAGTCATCAGTCTCATCAGTTTCAGGAGAGTCATCACCACCACCACCACCATCTAGACTCCTATATCTTGCTGCTGCTCACGGCTGATGCTCCTCAATCTCAATATCTTACTGTAGTGTCTAACTAAGTGCCAAAGACTTTATTGAAATATTTAATTCTCATACATTCTGTATTGCCTCATTGGCAACCCTTTCTTTTATAGTCCCCTAAGTAGCAGGTATTTACCATTCTGTTGTAATACAGTACATATTATTTCATTCATTCACTAGTCTCTCTTGACTAAAATTGTTTTTAAGATGGATTGTTTTTCCTTCAGTGTTAGGCTACATGCGAGTTCCTTGTTCTAATTTTGTCTAACTTTTGGAGAGAATAGTTCATAAACGCTCAAAGAATTAATATAGTGAACTCTTTATGGGGGGTTAGTGTTACATACTGTACCTGCATTCTCCTTCTCCATCTCTGTCACTTTGTTCTTGTTGATTCCCAGCTCGGCTCTCTGCTCTTCCACCTCCACCTCCATGTTCTTCAGCTGAGTGGTCAGAAGCAGCACTTTGTACCTCTCTTCTCCTGCCAGCACCTCACTGTCTCTCAGTCTGGCTTCCATGTACCTCAGCTCCACCCGCTGCTCCACCACAGTGTCTCTCAGCTCCCTCAACTCAGTCCAGATTTCGGGGATAGAGCCGGTCCGGCCGGTCGTCCGTTTATGGATCATGTCTCCTCTCCCTACATAGTGACCGATGACGTCCCCTTCATGCTCCGCACTCTTTCCCTGAGCCCGCGTCAATGCCAGGCAGAGCAGCAGCAGCAGCACCTGTGCCTTCTTCATTGTGAAAGAGCAACACATGAAACCTGAGAAATGATGAAATGCAACGTAATCTCTCACTTTATATGCACTCAAAATAGTGTTGTCAACAACTGGATGGGAAGGTCACAGGTGTGTCCAGCAGGAAAGGTTCGTTCCATGCCAACAGTCACTGAAGGAAAAACAAATAGCTGACAAAGCAGATTGAAGTAACCAATGTGAAAAGAGCAGAATCTGTTGCAAAGTCTCCATTGGCAACATGTGACTTAAGAGCAGGCCAGCAAAGGTGAAAGTTCACATGGGACACGTCATATACACTGTTAGAACACAATTAGCTGTTATATACTGTAGCCTACCCTTTTTGATGTAAAGATCCGTTTTAGAACGAAAAAGTCTGGACAGGGAAAGTGAACGTTTACAACTGTATGAATAAAGGTTATAACTGGGATCAACAAAAGTGTTAACGTGCCATCAAAGAAAATTGCATGAGAATCAGGTGTCAGGGTAAGTCTAAAGTCATAATCAGTCCCAGGCCCTGATCAGGTGGAGCCAGGCAGGCCAGTCCCAGGCCCTGATCAGGTGGAGCCAGGCAGGAGGCCAGTCCCAGGCCCTGATCAGGTGGAGCCAGGCAGGAGGCCAGTCCCAGGCCCTGATCAGGTGGAGCCAGGCAGGAGACCAGTCCCAGGCCCTGATCAGGTGGAGCCAGGCAGGAGACCAGTCCCAGGCCCTGATCAGGTGGAGCCAGGCAGGCCAGTCCCAGGCCCTGATCAGGTGGAGCCAGGCAGGAGGCCAGTCCCAGGCCCTGATCAGGTGGAGCCAGGCAGGAGACCAGTCCCAGGCCCTGATCAGGTGGAGCCAGGCAGGAGGCCAGTCCCAGGCCCTGATCAGGTGGAGCCAGGCAGGAGACCAGTCCCAGGCCCTGATCAGGTGGAGCCAGGCAGGAGACCAGTCCCAGGCCCTGATCAGGTGGAGCCAGGCAGGCCAGTCCCAGGCCCTGATCAGGTGGAGCCAGGCAGGAGGTCAGTCCCAGGCTCTGAGCCCAAAGACACTCCAAATGATACGTTAGCTGTGCTTTCACAAGTCATCATAAAGCCCATAATGTCAAGTCTTGTCCCAGGGTCTAATGATACTTGTGGCCCTGCCAGTTCTTGCCTAAACAAAGAGAAACACACTTAAGCACATAAGATGACTGTATAGCAACCAGCTGTAACTAAACCCTGCTTATTGCCAGTGGGGGCAAATAGCACATCACACACATCACACAGCCAGCAGCAGTGTGTTTATTTGAACCTGCAAAGGTGATGATGTAATTTGATATGTTGAGATGTCTAATCTGACCCTATAGTAACTCATCCCTCCATATCACTTAAAGGGGAATACCAAGTTCAGCTTTGGAATATGTTCTTTTTCCAGAGGGCAGTTCAGTCTATGGGAACATTCAATACTGTCTCCCATGCAGGGACAGAAACAAGTCTGTCATGCTCTCTCATCTGTCATGTTGCATTGATAAAAATCATTAAAAATATATATATATAATAAAATAAATAAAAATACTCAGATTTGAAGGTCTGGACCCACCCAGGCAACTGAACACTGATGGCAGTAAGATGCAAGTTTATATGTTGTATGTTCAAAAATACTGTTTGGACTTGACAGTATGAATAACATGTTTTTAGAAAGAGTTTCCCATTAAGTCAGAAGTGTCATCACTGTTTGCATGAGTGGTGTGACTGAAATAATTGGGGGAAATCAGAGAGGTGACTGAGTCCTAAAAATACAGGGATTAAAAGTGTTTTCATGACATCATCCCTCGTAAAAACAAAACAGAACACATCTATCCTATTTCAAGCTAGATTTGATTTCAACCCTAGAGGTGGAAACCATTATATGCATGGCTAAAACATTCCCACTCTACATATGCTTCGTGTTCAGTTCCATTTGGAGGTTGGATTTCACTTGACATTTTACCTGAACCTTCTGTCACTGAACTATTTTTTTTTCCAGATGATACTTTTTTTGTAAAGCCTTTTTTGGATATAAACGCACACACACACACACACACACACACACACACACACACACACGCGCGCGTGTGCGCACACCACACACACACACACACACACACACACACACACACACAAGCACACACACACACACACACACACACACGTACGCACACACGCGCGCGCGCGCGCGCGCACACACACACAGACGCACACACACACACACACACGCACACGCACACACACACGCACACACACACGCACACACACGCACGCACGTACGTACGTACGTGTGCGCGCGCGCACACACACACACACTAACAGAGAAAGGGAAAATAACAAAGTATAATTATGCTGGTAGAGACAGGAAGTCATATGTGGGCTTATTCATGGATCTCTACCTCAGAAATTAAACCAATATCAATAATAATCCGTACAAAACATAATACAATATAAACAAAAGGGAGAGATCTGACTGAGTGTCGTGTAGTATGTGTATGTATGTTAGGATTGTGTGGAAAATAACCTACAGGGTGCAGGGAGAAAGACACTGGTTAAAATGGCGTGTCAAATGGTTTTAAGAGGACTTTGAAGGTCCCCTTTTCTCCCCAATTGTACTTGGCCTATTTGTCCCCCTGCTGCCCCGGTCGCTGCACCCCCTCTGCCGACCTGGGGAGAGCCGTAGACTAGCACCATGCTTCCTCCAACACACGTGCAGTTGCCAGCCGCTTCTTTTCACCTGACAGGGGGAGCTTCACCGGCAGGACATAGCACGTGGGAGGATCACGTTATTCCCACACCAGTTCCCTTCCACCCCGACCAGGCGCCCCGACTGACCAGAGGAGGCGCTAGTGCAGCGACCCGGGACACATACGCCGAATCTGGCTTCCCACCCCCAGACTCAGCCAATCGTGCCAGTGTGGATACGAATACCCGACCAAGACGGAGGTAACACGGGGGTGCGAACCTGCGACCCTCGTGTCGGTAGGCAGGGAATCTACCGCTACAACCGGACGCCCAATTGGCCCATATTTTTAAGAGCAGGTTGTGAGAAGTGACACAACCTTGCCAGATGGCTGGTGGTTGATTTATGTTAATGATTTACTTCAGCAGAGAGCACAAACATCAGACAGTGCCACCCAGCTAAAGGCCTCTGTCCACCAGCTGTGCTACAGTTCTGTGAAGCTGCCTGAAAAGACCCACACCCATGTCATCTTGTCAGACGCATGCAGGATCCGACAAAAATAGAACAGGTGGTTATTTTTGCCATAGCGCATACGTTGCTCAAATGGGCGAGAGTCTATTTCAGCAGCAGTATCAGAGCCGCACAGAGCAGTACCATAGCAGGTGCGTTTAAGGAGTCTATTGGGGGGCACGGTGGCTCAGTGGTAGAGCTGTCGCCTCACAGTCAGAAGGTCCTGAGTTCGATTCTCGCCTGGGACACTGTGGGCGCTGTGGTTGTGTTCCCCCCCATATCTTCAGTGCCTACTGCCCAGGTGGGGTATCTCATCGTAAGGGCCTTTCTCTCTGTGTGGAGTTTGCATGTTCTCCCCGTGCTCCCCCAGGGGGTTCCTCCGTATATAACCCCCCCACTAAGAACATGCAGAAGATCAGATCGTCATCGTCATCCGACCAGTGACGACAACATCCGAAGTTGGTCCCCAGGCACTGTACGAGAAAGCGACCACTGCTCCTGGCCTGCCCCCCGGAGGAAAGGACATGCCTGGATGGGTTAAATGCAGCGGACACCTTTCACCGGCCACCGTCAGCATGAGTGTGTTGTGGCCGCATGCATGTATTGTGGTGTTCGTGTGACAATAAAAGACGGGGCTTGTCCCGTTACGAGAGTTTTTTTTTTATTGAGAGTTTTTTCAGAATAATCTACTAAGAATCTAATAAGAGCCTGACTATTTTAAACAAAAAGAGTATTTGAAAAGTGTTTGAAAGCTCAAGTTGAAGGCCAGTTCCACCACAATATAACCTCACTCCAAAACCAGTACCTAGTGTCCCCACACTTAAAAAATAAAACACCCCTTTTTTATTTTATTTCCCCAAATCCCACTTCTCATTGCCTTACACTGCCTGTCAGCCTGCTGGTTGATTTAGCTGTGACCTGTCAAGCACAGAGGCTACGGCTAAAACCCATACAAACTGCTGTTGACAGGTTAGCTAAGACTTTGAACAAAAGACCTGACACAGGTGTCAGACAAAGACATCAGACTAAGGCTCTGACTGGAGGTGTGATACAAAAGTTGTATCTTCTCAAAGAGCTCGCAGTTCCAGACGCTGATAGCAGAGGGCAGTAAGGCATGTGCAATGTGAAGCTTCTCCTGGATTTAATGCTGCATGTTCTATTGTTGATGGAGCTCCAGGTCAGGTTTAGAGATCACACAACTGAATACCATTAAACACACACATGGTGATGCTAGGAAAACAATGTGAGTTATGTTTAGGCAAGTAAAACAACTTAGCCTACTGTAAGCTTAGGATTTTGGTTTGGGTTAGGCTGAAATAACAGAAACGTTCAATGAGACCGTTTTTGTAGACGATGACTTGACCATGATTGGGAATTGAACACGGCCCTCCGGTGTAAAAGGTAAGTAATTACACCCTCCATCCACCCTGGCCACAACATCCTTATTGGCCAATATAACAGACTCTATGACGTGTAGAACGTTGATATACACGTATCTAGAAACGTGATACGCTATGTGTTTTTGGTTCATAAACGTGATATTCTACGTATCCGTGGATCGCAGAAAAGTACAATGCCGCCGACATTATTCTGCCGACCAGGCTGGAATCAAGTTTAGTTACGTTGGGTAAGGAAAGGGGTTAAGCACATAAATGCATAATTCAATTTGGTTTTAAAACTGTCTGGGTGACTGTCTAAAATGGTTTTGCTATTCATTATATTGTCCCATGTGGAAAACACACCTGGCACCTAAGTAGGATTAAATAAACTAGAGAAAGTATTTGGAAAGAATAGTATTTGACCCAGGTCAGGATGGTGGTTGTGGGAACGTGCAGCAGCCTGGCTGCTATCTCATTAGTGACAGCGTAGAGGTCAGGGTTGAATACATCACACTCATCACCCGCTGGATGACAAATGATTCCCTTCACAATGCCACAGGAAGGGAGGAGATGAGAGAGCAAAGAAAGTCAGAGAGAGGGAGAGGAAAGAGAGAGAGAGGAAAGAGATGGATATTCGTGAGAGAGAGAGCAAGACAGCGAGAATAACTCTTATTATTGCCTATTCTGTTGCAGTAACGCCTCTCGTTTTTAAAAATTACAAAGGAACTTTTTTGTTTTACAGGCATTTTTCCGCATACAACAGAGGATTGAGCATCCCTCCAAGGTATGGTTTGTCTGTTTGATTAATGAAAGCACTCAACATGGGCAGTAAAACACTTTAGGGATTCATGCTCGTAAGAAAAATGGATTACCTTTAACTAGAGAACAATGGAGAGTGGAGAAGTGTAATGAGTGGGCACCTGTTTTACTCCACACAATCATTATAGGGTCCAGGAAACTAATCATTGTGTTTTTGTGAGAGTAAAACTCTGCTATTAATGGCTCCTGTAATTGAGAATGAAACATCATAGAAAAACAGTCACTTGGTCATGGGAGAACTCATATACAATGCACCGGATTTCAGGCATCGTGCTGCAAAATGAAACAATAATCAATATCACAGGGATAGGAGTTCTGCTTTGATTAAAATGAAGCCTCAAGTTGAGCATGAAACTCTTTGTTGCACAAGCTAGCCATCCTTCTCTTCCGCACTCTCATGCCATTGCAATCACACTCAAATCAATTGATTTGAACTAGGCATCTCGCACGCCCTGCAGCTCGCATATGCAGCTCGGCCGTTACACGGCATCGCCCGCAGCTCGGCTGCCGTGTGGCCTCGCCTGCCCTATTGGTGCGCACTCGTGTGTGTGTGTATGTGTGTGTGTGTGTGTGTGTGCCCCCTTATGACATCACTAATGACATCATCATTGTCCCTCAAATAAACAAGTTAGGCGAGCCCAGTACCGCAGACTACCAGTCATTTGTACTAAGCTGTAGCAGGAGGTGTGTAGCATACTGTGCACGCGAAGATAATGGCATCTCTCTTCTCATCTTACTATCGGGAATATGGCAAATAGGCGAATGGTTGTTGGTTGTGGCCTGTTATTTTTTTATTTTTGGCCTTTTACCTGTTTGAAAAACAACCAGTACTGTAACAGATCCTGCTCTACCATCCTTTACAACTAACAATTATGGCCAGGCTTCACAGCTCAGGATTAAACCTACTTTTACACTGTTCACCAGCCCATTAGATCCATCTTCTCTGCTAATGGGCGTTGTGATGAGCTATTGATCTCAGAGAGTAGGCTGCTAGAGGACTACACCAAACAAAAAAGTCTACAATCGCCTTTTTCAAATCTTCATTGTTTGGCTGATTGATTTAATTTATTCAACTTTTTTTTTTTTTATACAATACACCAACAAGCATACAGTATAAAATAATTCATCAGCATTATCACAATAAAGTTGTTAAAACTTATTTCCATTGTGGTCCTGAAACCTATTTCCAATGCGGTCTACTTCAAACACTGAAGGTCACTTTAACTGGGAGGTTAGGTTTTAAAGGGATAGTTCACATTTTTTATAAGTCTAGCCCTATTCGCTACTTACCAATGATGATGTCGATTAGTAGAGTTCTTTCTCACCACAATCCATGCTGTTCCTTATAGTAGCTCTGGAAGGTTGGGGGAAAACTAATGCAAGGTCAATGGGGTCACGCTCCTGCATGTACAAGCTGACTGAAGCTGACTGAAATGTAATTTGTGTGCACTGTGTGTGTGTGTGTGTGTGTGTGTGTGTGTGTGTGTGTGTGCGCGCACACTGTGGATGACATTTTAGTGAGTCTCAGTCAGCTTCTACATAAAGGATCGTGACCCCAGTGACCTTGCATTGGTTTTTGCCCAACTTTCCAGAGCTACTATGAGGAACAGCATGAATTGTGCTGAGACAGAACTCTAGTAATCAACATCGATTGGTAAGTAGCGAATAGGGCTAGACTTAAAAAAAAAAAAAAAAACTATCCCTTTAATGTTCATTATTGTCATTTTCCTCACACATTCTGATGACCCTCTTAACCTTGTGATGATTGTGCATCTCCAGCAATGAGTGATGTTGTGCATCGGAACCAATTCAGCGCTAAACTGAGCAGATGAATGCAAAGGTCACAATCTGAGCTGCTTACATTAGTAAATGAATGTTAATAGATCATTAACCCTCCTAGCATGGACGCTAGTTTGTCAACATGCCCTTCCCTTTCAGACACCAAATGGTGCTGACTTCAATCTCAGGCCACCTTGAAAGAAGAAGAAAGAAAGAAAAATATCAGCAATAAATTCTTCTTGCTGGACAAAATATGCCTTGGAAACTGCTCCTCAGCAATGTGATATCTGCTATTACATTATTAGTGATAAAGTTTTCCATTTTGCAGAAGAGGATCAGATACAGTCAGGGCAAGAATGAGTGATGGAGGCAATTAGGATAGAGTTTGTCCTATCTCAACCTGTGCTCTTCAACCTTCTCCCCAAACCTTTATAAAGACTTCCTGTCTCCGGCCAAACAGCTCTGAATGAAAGATTAATAGCATCCGGTCATCAGCTATTTGCAATTATTACTAAGACTTCAATGAGTTCAGACTTTTAAAAACTGTCATGTTGGAGGGCCAGATTATACTGCTAGTTCTGATTGTTCATCTGCACTGATGTTTGTACTTGGATCTGCCCCTCTACTACTGTACTACAAGAACATATTTATATGATACATATGAACATATTTATTTTATGATATTTAGCCTGTAATTGTCTTGAAACACATTGATTTATTCCATATCAAGCGAGTGGCTCTGGGCCAGACTCCCCGCAGATAAAGTTTACACATACAGATGCTGAGGCTCCGCTTTTATTCCCTCGTCGTTCAAACACTGGTCCATTATATTTCCTACGGTTCGCCATTTATTCATACTGTGGTTTTGCCTGCTGCTCGGTAAGATTTGCAAGGCGGTAGAATTTGATCCCTCGCTGAACAAATTGAGATGTACTCTGTACTTGCCTGCTCAGCAGTAGGGGCTCTCCAGCAGCTTGGAGAAGCCATGCTGTGCTGACTAGACTTGGGCGCTCACCTCACCTCGCACACCTACCTACACAATGGACCTTTGTTCACGTGCACTGCAGAAGGAAAAGGAAGAGCGGACACGTTTTGCACCTTATGAGTGTAAGTGTTGGTTTTGTGCGTGTGTCTGATGTGTGTTTGAGTGTAAGTGTTGGTTTGTGCGTGTGTCTGATGTGTGTTTGAGTGTAAGTGTTGGTGTGCGTGTGTCTGATGTGTGTTTGAGTGTAAGTGTTGGTGTGCGTGTGTCTGATGTGTGTTTGAGTGTAAGTGTTGGTTTGTGCATGTGTCTGATGTGTGTTTGAGTGTAAGTGTTGGTTTGTGCATGTGTCTGATGTGTGTTTGAGTGTAAGTGTTGGTTTGTGCGTGTGTCTGATGTGTGTTTGAGTGTAAGTGTTGGTTTGTGCGTGTGTCTGATGTGTGTTTGAGTGTAAGTGTTGGTTTGTGCGTGTGTCTGATGTGTGTTTGAGTGTAAGTGTTGGTTTGTGCGTGTGTCTGATGTGTGTTTGAGTGTAAGTGTTGGTTTGTGCGTGTGTCTGATGTGTGTTTGAGTGTAAGTGTTGGTTTGTGCGTGTGTCTGATGTGTGTTTGAGTGTAAGTGTTGGTTTGTGCGTGTGTCTGATGTGTGTTTGAGTGTAAGTGTTGGTTTGTGCGTGTGTCTGATGTGTGTTTGAGTGTAAGTGTTGGTTTGTGCGTGTGTCTGATGTGTGTTTGAGTGTAAATGAGTGCGTTTACATGGACACCAATAAACTGATAACTGTGAGTAATCAGTTTATCGCAATAATCTGATTTCTGCGTTTACATGCACTTTAATAATCCGACAATAGGAAAAACCCGGGTTTACATGATTCAGTCAATTAGTCGGATTTCTCTCCAGAAGGTGGCAGTAATTCAACTTTTTACATGCAACTTGTACATGCGCAGTGCATGCGCAGATGTATAAACCCACAAGAAACCTGATACGCTGTATACATGCTCTCAAAAGACGGGTTATTGGCCAAAAACCTAGGTATGTTTATTGGTTTATTCATAACCCGATAACGGCCATAAACGGATAAAGCTTATCGGTTTATGCTGTTTACATGACCATTTGAATAATCAGGTAACTCCAGAAATCCGCTAATAAACTGTTTATTGTCTGCATGTAAACGCACTCAGTGTTGGTTTGTGCGTGTGTCTGATGTGTGTTTGAGTGTAAGTGTTGGTTTTGTGCGTGTGTCTGATGTGTGTTTGAGTGTAAGTGTTGGTTTTGTGCGTGTGTCTGATGTGTGTTTGAGTGTAAGTGTTGGTTTTGTGTGTGTGTCTGATGTGTGTTTGAGTGTAAGTGTTGGTTTTGCGTGTGTCTGATGTGTGTTTGAGTGTAAGTGTTGGTTTGTGCATGTGTCTGATGTGTGTTTGAGTGTAAGTGTTGGTTTGTGCGTGTGTCTGATGTGTGTTTGAGTGTAAGTGTTGGTTTTGTGCGTGTGTCTGATGTGTGTTTGAGTGTAAGTGTTGGTTTGTGCATGTGTCTGATGTGTGTTTGAGTGTAAGTGTTGGTTTGTGCGTGTGTCTGATGTGTGTTTGAGTGTAAGTGTTGGTTTGTGCGTGTGTCTGATGTGTGTTTGAGTGTAAGTGTTGGTTTGTGCGTGTGTCTGATGTGTGTTTGAGTGTAAGTGTTGGTTTTGTGCGTGTGTCTGATGTGTGTTTGAGTGTAAGTGTTGGTTTGTGCATGTGTCTGATGTGTGTTTGAGGTTAATAGCTTTGTAGAAAGGTTGGTCATGGGTCAAGGAAGAACTAGTTAACTTTCCACGCCCCCCCCTGGGAAAAAGGGGGTGTGACCACTCACAAAAAGGCGTCTAACTTCCAAACAGATTCACGTAACACAAAACGTTGTAGAAAGGTTGGCAGAGGTGCAGTATGCACTCTACCGAGTGCCCTCTACGTCAGTGATACTCAACTTGCTGCCCGGGGGCCAGATGTGGCCCGGGGGCCAGATGTGGCCCGCGATAGGGTGCCGAGTGGCCCCCCGACCATTTTCTAATTCACAATGAAAACTAATGTTAAATAAAGTTTGACTGAGCTCCAGTTAAATTGTCAAATACCACCATCTGCTCGCCGCCGAGGCACTTACAGTATACTGTATGTACTTAACTAACTTTTTTTTGTTCAAAGTTTTTTTATTTGTTTTCTGTATATTATACAAAATACAAAATACAGATTTAAATACACTTGACACTTTTAAACAAAAACCCATCCCACAAGAACCCCTGGCCTATTACACCACATACATCATGTCATACATCACAGTATATCAATACACAAATACACACAAAAGAAAAAGAAAGAAAAGAAAAAACACACAACAACAACAACAAAAACAGATTAATGAAAATAAATATGAGAAAGGGGGGGGGGGGTAAATCTATATATTTGAAATGCTTTTAGCGTCCATTTTCTCTACCTGGTCCAGGACTGGCTGCCAGATGGTATAAAAGTCGAGGGCACAACCCCTTGTAGCGTATCGGATTTTTTCTAGGGTTAGATGATACATAAGATCTCTGACCCAGTGATTGAAAGTTGGAGGAAACTTGTCTTTCCATTTAAGGAGTACAAGTCTTCTGGCCAGAAGTGTACCAAACGCTATCATCTTTTTGCGGCATTGGTTGAGGGAGAGATCATGCGGTACCACACCAAAGATTGCAATTACGGCAAGAGGTTCAATGGATATTTCCAGTATATCAGAAAAGAATTTAAATATGGAATGCCAAAAATCTACTAATTTTGGGCAAAGCCAAAACATATGT